>NC_067399.1:89867943-90167943 GCF_016432865.1 Antechinus flavipes
CCTCCTACTGGGAGGTTAAGGCTGGTGGATCACTTAAGTTTAGGAGTTTTGAGGTACAATAGGACTAAAACCAATTGGTCATTGTTACTAAATCCAGCATCTGTATGGTTTGCTGCCAAGAGGGGCCCCCAGAACACCAACTCTCTCTAAAGATGGTTGAACCTGTTCAGGTAGGATGCAAAGCAAGTGAAAATTCCATACCAACCAATTTGTGATTGGTACTTCCAGCCTAGGAATGACAGGGAGATTCAGTCTAAAAAGGGAGGAGCATAGAAGATTATACAAGAATGGCTATTTTTTGATAATGATCCATCTAAGAATCTGATTTCCAAGGTTAGCAGGGCATCCTTTGGGGGAAATACATGGAGACTGGTATTTTTTTTACGTTAGTATCAATACACATAATTTGTATCCACATTAGTGTTAATCAGATAGAGACAACTATGTGGAATTGGATAAAGCGTGGGACTTAAGAGTCTGGAAAATTTAGATTCAAATTCTGCTTCTGGCACTTAATAATCATATGACCCCTGGCAAGTCACCTAACTTTTATGTTTCTCAGGAACTTATTAATTACAAGTAGTTTTCCCAGCCCCTCCTATTTCTGGCACCTTTTCTGTCTTAAGTATTTGTGTTTTCATTTTATCCTATGTGTAGCTTGTTTGTTTGGATTTGTTTCCTCTCTGTCTCTCCCATTAGATTGGAACTTCTTGAGGACAAGAACCACCTTTTACTTATTTTTGTATTCCCATATCTTAACACATTACCTGGCTTAAGCTGGGTGCTTAAAAATATTTATTGACTGACTGCTGATTGCAGTCTACATGAGATGCATCCATAAAGAACTCCCATACATGGACTTTCTTAAATGACCATATCATAATTTGTTAATATATTATGTCAGGTCATAATATATCTTTTGAAAATTTGAATTTGAAAATAATTCTCTATAGATCTTTCATGTATCTGGATACTTCAGCATAATATGTTTTAGATTGTAATACTTGTATAGATTAGGGATCACTTTGGATTAATTTATACAGTGTCATTTACAAAGTGATAACAATGGCTCACTGTGACAAAGGCATTGTGGGTATAATGATCCAATTCACTTTTGGAATAGTAGTGAGCCTATGCAATATTAAGCCAAGC
The DNA here is from genome assembly GCF_016432865.1 of Antechinus flavipes. NCBI lineage: Eukaryota > Metazoa > Chordata > Mammalia > Dasyuromorphia > Dasyuridae > Antechinus > Antechinus flavipes. The sequence goes on from NC_067399.1 coordinate 89,869,096, forward strand.
TATAAATCATTAGATAATACGAGCTGATACTTACACATAGAGCCCTCAGGGTTGTTTGTGAGCCAGCAGGCCAGATCTCTTCAGAAATTAAAATACTTCATACCACCATATTCTTCATAGCGCTTAGAGAAAAAAAGAAAAAAGAAAAATGACTTTGTTTTTTTTTAAAGGACATAAGAATGTCTGGTTCAAAGTCTCTTTATGCAAGTAGGACCTATTGTAGAACTATAGCAAATTACACTAAATAAATCTGCTGAAAGAAGAGTTAGTACCCATTCACTGAATACAACCAGAGTTTGTTCCCACTCTGTCCTACTGCTAGTGTTCAGATCAGTTAGTTGCTAGATAGGCATTTCAAAAAAAAAAAAAAATCACAGATTTTAAAGGCTCATATGATTCTCTTCTCTTGGATTATAAAGTCTGTGTGTGGAATTAGCAGTTGAGATCCAGAGTTCTAGTTTTCTCTGTTTCCTGGATATATGTAACTTTCATTAGCTGCAGAGGACTTTAGGAAAGTATAAGGATTTTAAATTTTATCTACAAAGCTTGTTTATGTGGCTTCTAGGCAGGAGGGCTAAATATCTCTTATAGGCACTTTTAAGATTGCATTTTTATCTGCTATACCTTAGGAAATTTGCATGTCTCTCGTGTTTCTGAGTGTACTTTGAAGGAATTTTGTGGTTTATTAGAAAATGACTGATGCTCTATTTAAGCTTTTAGAGGTAAAGGTCTCTTTTCTTCCAAAGTAGATTAGAAAACTAGAAACCTCACACAAAGAAAGATAAGGAAGCATAGCTGTACAAGATCAAAGAAAAGCTGTCAGTTTGTTTTAAGTTACCATCAAACTGAAACGGGGAACAGGATGTTTCTTTGCAAATCAGTCTTTGCTTGGAGGTAGGCGGGGGTCGGGGGTGGAGTATCTTTGCAATATTTTAATAAATTGCAATGATGATCATAGTTACTAAGAGTATCTTCGCAACCATCTAGTTGACTTCATGAACACTGAAATTTTCAAATTCCATTATTCATTGTTATAATTAGTTTAGAATTTAAAACCTCATCCTTCATTTCAGATTTGGTGTTAGAACTAGTGATTTTTGATAAATTTCCTAAAGTCATAAACTGCCAAATGAAAGTTGAATATTCTTTTATCCTTTCTTTTTAGACCTTGAGAAATGAGATATTTCATCAGTGAAAAATGCAATTGACATGCTATAAACTCACATAATTTTTATTTTTATAAATTTATATTATGAACAGACTGGCAATACTGCAATCCCAATACCTATATACAAAGGTCCAGAATATCCAGAGAGATTCCAGTGACTGTGGTAACAAATATTCTTTTTCTCCCTGATTCACCTACAGAAGCCTGACAGCAGCTTAACCGTTATGTCTAAATAAAGCTGGAACTCTTCCTCGTCAAGGGTTCAGCCTGAACAAAATACAGAATACACAGATATGTTCCGAGATTTTTGTCATATACCCCTTGAAGTAATATGTATATACCTTTTAAATAATTTCAGTGCCATAAAAATAATGTTAATAGCTTAGAAGCAAAAAGATGAAAAAATCTAAGTCTAATTTTTTTTTAATCTTTTTTTTTTCCTCTAGCGTTTTACGATGGGATAATGAGACAGATGTCTCTCAACTGGAAGGACATTTTGACATTGTTATGTGTGCTGACTGGTAAGTACATAAAAATCATAAAACTCATGTTAGGGGGGGGAAAAAGAAGCTTTGCTGGAGTAATTGTGCTCTGCCGATTTGCTGATGGCTAGGCAAAGTCAACAAATGAAGCACAAAGCCACCTTCACCTCGACAAATTAATATTCATCTCCATGTGACAGTCCTAAGGTAGTCTTCTATCACACAGTAACTTCTACCACATTATTTCCCAAAGATTGATTTTGAGAAGCATTTCCATTTTCTGGAATTGCCTCTGTTTCATGCTTGACGTATCAGTAAATGGACAACTTAGGCAAATTGCAAATAATTATGGCTCAGTGAGGAATAGTCTGGAGAAAAGGGAGTTTATCAACACAAACAGCTCAATTAGCTTACTTCTTAGGAAAGATCTGACTATTGATATAAGAGGATATATGCATACATAACATACATATGTATTGTATCTATATATGTATAGATGTAAAAATAATATTGATTTATTCACAGCATATCCTGAATATATTTTATATTTGTATTTCTATATATGTATACAAAAATATATATATTCAAAACAACTCTACAGAAAAATATTTCTACAGTGCTTGTGTTTGATATACAGTCGCTTCAGTTTTTATCTAGTGGCTATTGTATATGCTAAAAACAAAAACTAATTATAAAATTAAAATATATTAACAAATGGGAAATTGATACTTAAAATATGGGAATTTTTGAAAGGCTGACTTTTAAAAAATATATAAGTTGGATGTTTTGCTTATTGTTTTTATTTAAGCAGACTTGTTTGTTTATGAAAGTCTGCTTCTTTCATAGTTACAGGATAAACAAGCCTAGGCCCTTTAATAATTGCTATAATTAATCTTTCATGATTTCTTCAGATAAATTAGATAATATTTTAATTTATGGAAAACTTTGGCAGTTATTACATATTTTCCATTAAATTTCAGTTTCTTTGACTTTGTGGTGGTATTTCTAAAATGCAGGTTCAGAGGTAATGAACAAGCTCTTATTTTGATGAGCACATTCAGCAGGTCCAGAACAGGAATAGACAGGGCATTAGTTGAATGATGTATTTCTGGCTCTCACTAAGAAACATGGTGTTTTTAAAATAAAAGGAAATATATTTCTTTTAAATAAAAAATCTTTTTTAGTTTCATAACATTTTCAACCAGTCATTTTTCTTTTTAAATCAACTGAATTAGCTTTTCAGCAGGATCTGCCTCAATGAAAAAACGTTTTTCAAGCTTGTGACTTTTACTTCTTCCTCCTCCTTTACTTACACCGTGTGACAACAGCACTTCATTCTCTTATCATTTCACTTCAGAAAATGTCTTTGTTCCCAAAAAGGACAGACCCAGGTTTCTGACTAATCACCGATAATGTCTTAGAGATGCATCATATGATTAAAATAAGGAGCTAAACATGGCCATATGATTTCAGCAAGCAATTTTGTAAATGCCTTCCTCACCAAATAGGAGAATGGATTCTCCAGGTTTCATTGCACAGATGAAGTTAATGCCAGCAGGATTAGATCAGATTAAGTATGAAAGTCAGATCAGAGTGCTGGTGGACAAGAACAGGAGGGCAGCAGTCTTCTCGGGGGCTTAGACAAGGGTCGCATGTGGATGTTGTCCAGATTATATGGGTGAGGCAAGGTCTGGCCAAGAGATTTAGAGTTAAATTTGTTCTTCACACAAATATCAAAACAACCTGGTTTTGTCATGTCTTGTACTGTGGACACTCACACCATGTCATCCTATTTGTATTGGAGAAACTGACAGAGAGAACAAGACTTAAGCTGTTTTCTGATTAATGTCCTCAGGTTAAAAATAGCCTCTCTAACATTTTTGAAAATTGTATTTTTCACTAGAAAACAACACGGTTGTGTTTACCCAATAAATACGTAATGCATATTCAATTTAAACTCCTTAATACAATTGTACATACATAGACAATGAGTAGACATGTTGCCATTTGCACATTTATTTAAGTGACAATAAACAAAGTTTCATTTTTTAAAATTTCTTTTTGTCTGACAAATTATCTCCTCCTTCTTGCCTCCCTAGTTCTAAGTGCCAGAATCCTTATCATTTTCTTAGTAAACATGAAAATCTAGATTGCTCACACTGTAGTCCTGATTATTCTACTCCTAAGTTAAATATTTTAATATCTAGTCGATCTGTCATTGACTGAAAATGATTAAGCTGCTTAAAAACTTAATTTAAACAGCCAGTGTTTGTGACTTATACCTTGCACCTAGGGCCAGGATAGACACAGTGTTCTTTGGGCTTTTTCCCTCTTGGTATTGTTCAGTGTCAAAGTCACTGTATGGCTGGCGATTCTGGGAGCAGGCAAGCCACATTGCATGTTTAGAATGTGACACAGTAAGGGAAAGGAAAGCTTTCTTCAGATACAGCCTCAGATGAGGATGAAACCTAAAGTGTCCAGTGTCAAAAACAGATGCTGCACACAAATAGATCACACTTAGTCTCACACTGTCCTTCTGTTATTGTCAGTCCATCAGATCTGGGATTAAAGGCCCAGAATATGAAGCAAGAATCTGAGTTCAAATATTAGGTCCATGGATTAAATTCTTGTTGAAGCCTTTCCAGCAAGGGTGGTATTGTCTGATTTCTTGAATAGCTAACCAGTGGTACTGCTTGATCCCATTTACATGAAAACAAGCTCTATTCACAAACCTATTCTAAACCCACATTGAGGTTCAAGTAAAAATGCACATGATTACAACAAGCAGTGATATGTTTATGTTCCCAAATCATTCATATATTCATATATTTACATTCAAACATTCACAAACCTCATGTGCAGTGGTGGGAATAACTTATTTCCCAGAACAGACAGTCTCTTGGTTCACAACTAAATTTAGTAGCTCCACCAGATTTTAAAATAAAGAGGCAAACTGTGAAAGCTTGTCATTATTTCCCCATTCAGCATTTTTGACAATAAAAAATAGTTTCATGGTTCAACAGCTTCTAAATAACTTGGAAAGTGTCAACTTTGAGATAAATAGAAGGAGAAAAAAATGTAGGTAAGGCCACACCTGCAAAAAAGATGTTGTTGACAAACATCAAAATACTGGAATGTTTAACCACAGGGACAGAAAAACTGCTTATTATGGCTCCTCAGATGACTTGTTTCGGGTTGAATATAATGTAAGGATTCTTTTCTGCTGGAATGCAGGCCAACCCCGTCTTTGCTGAGTTTAGAATAGCCAGTGATTGTTAATTTTAAGCCTGCCTTTCCAGACTCCTGTTCAATCACAATGAAATCTAAGGGTCTGGAAGTAAGATGTTTTTTACCCAATGAACGCTTTCATTCAGTGGTTGACGGCTCTCTACTTTATTGGAACGCTGCAAAAAGAGAAATGACTGTGTACATTTGGATTCTTTAAAGGCTTGGAAAGCATGTCTGAAATGCCACCCGTAACCTGGCCTATTGTGCCCAGGTATGCCAGGACAATTGTGATATAAACTCACCCGCAGTCAGAGACCTTTAAAGATAAAATTGGGAGTCTGGAGGAAGAACAGTGGCTTTTAACTTTAACTTTTTTTTTCCTTTGCTTCTAACCTTCTTAACACTGATTGAACTTCATCCCTCCCCCCCAATTTTCTCCTTTGATATTAAAGAAATATTTAATTTTAAGCTGTTTTTTGAGGGGATGATATTTTTCCTTAAACTAGACATAGCATAAATTCTAGAATCCCTTCTCACTTAATTATGATTTGAGACATTACAAATGTCAATCTAGGTCATAATATCATAGGATTCAGAGCTAGAAAGGACAATATAGATAAATAGCCTGGTTCTGTCTCCTTATTTGACAGATGAAGGGGATCAAATGATGTAAACAGTATTCAAACTCAGAACTTACTCAAAACATTGTCTTTTTACTATACCATGAAGTTCATAATTAAAATAACTCCATTCATAGGTGAGTGTTGAATGTGAAGAAAATTAGTTAAAAGTGATAATATCTCATCTTTAAACTCCAAGGAGACTATTACTTTCTGCCAGATTACCCAAAAGACGTTGTTCTTCCTCCAGATTCCCAGTTTTATCTTTAAAGGCCTCTGACTGCGGGTGAGTTTATATCACAATTGTTCTGGCATACCTGGGCACAACAGGCCACGTTATGAGTAGTTTTAGACATGCTTTTAAGTTTTTAGAAAATTCAACATTTCATTGGATGTATTCACTTTCTATATAGAACTATATTTTAACTAGATTATTATTACTAATGAGTAGAATGAACTCAGAGCATCCAGCATCCTTCCCTTTAATTATATCTAAAATATTAAAAATAAGAGTAATAACAATAATAATGATATCACATTAGCAGTAAGCATTGGTTACAAAACATTTTACATTTGCTCCTCACAACACTTTGAGGTCAATAGAACAAATGTTATGGTCCCCCTATTACAGATGAGAAAAGTGAAGCTCAAGGAAATGTGATCTTGAGACTAAGTGAATCTAATTGGAAACAGGAATGAAACCACCCAAAGCCAGTTATTCTCACTCCTCAACAAAGGTACTTTTTTCTTCTATCTGGCATCTTCCTCTTTGACTCAAGGATCAATAGTAGGGTTAGCCTCATAGATAAATTGCATGGAAGTTTTGGTTTGGAGGTCAAACCAGATTAACCACCAATTTATCTTGTTTAGTAATTGAAGATAAATTTGAAACTATATCTCCTTCTCCACAGAGTGACTCACTGAGCTATAGATCCACTTAAGTTAACAGCTATTCTTCTAGCCCATTAGAATTTATTTAAAGAGTAATTTTTTTTCAAAGAATTGTTTAAGCACATACCTTCCATTAAAGGATGTTGAAATTAATTTATCTGACATTTTCTGCAAAGTCTTGTTGAACTTTTGCTGAGACTGAGGCTTGGTTGGAGAACAGAACTACTAGAGAGCCAGAAAAATTTACATGGGTATTCTGACTGACTGTTGAGGTAGACAAATGATCAAAAGTTGAAAAAGCTGGCCTCCTATATAGAGAGATGATGTCCATTATCCTTTGCATGTGACCCAGTTTAAATGTAATTGTGATTACTCTGTCAATGCACTAATATCTCAATATCTCAGGTATTCAAGGCATTTCATAGAATACAGTTTGCAAGAGGCAGTTTATTTTCTCTTTGATGCTTTACTTGCCTTGAGTTTAAATTTTACTTCTGACATATTCTAGATATGTGTCCATGCATAAGTCACTTAGTCTCTTGGTGCCCAAAGACTTTAAGGTACAAAATAATTGCTGATCAATGGGGAACATTCCCCCAGAGCAACGAAACCATAGTTCCTCAACAAAACAAAACAAAATTACTTGACATTAAAAGACTTAGCCATAAGAGACAGATTATCACTTGATAATTACACCATAGTCCCGCCAACCAAGCCTCCTGTTGGTATAGTTGATTGACTAGAAAACTAACTCATTTTTCCCACATTTTCTCTATGTAAATTAACTTTTTAAAAAATAAAAATAAAATAATTATAAAAATTGAAGGGTGAAATAGGTCAAATTGTTAAAGAAATTGAAATTGCAATTTCTTACCTTTCCTATTAAACCTTATCTCTTATTAAATTGTTCAATACGAAAAACACAAATCCTAAAGCCCATTAATCCAAAAACCACAAGAGTGTTTACATATAAGCAAATATACATGTCATTGTACATTTTTATAATTTACCATTTTAAAAATTTATTTTAACAAGAGAATACCAGTATCTTCCATTCTATTTAATCTGATCCTGCACTTTCCCCCCAGTTCTCCTCTACATTTGTGAAGTATCTTAACATCTTTCATCAAACACTGAGGCCACATATTTGTCAATTTTACATTAAACATGTTCCCACCCATAAAAATGAATAGGCATTCTCTGCAGAGGTTAAAATTTTCCCATGAAGTAACTATTATTCTATCTTGATGAGTAATTTTCTCATCTTAGGGCTTTACATCTTGATTTCTTGTTTTCTGACATTCTACTGTACATAAGCTTTCTTCTAGCAAAGGAAATGTAGCTTTTTTTTTCTCCACTCCACTCCACAGTCACATCAACCTAGGCACTGGTCTTAGCATAAATCTGCTTCTTTCACATGTGCTACATATTCTCTACACATTTTCTCCAAACTACAGACTCATAGAGGTAAAAGGGGATCCAAAAAATCAGTTTCTCCATTCTTTTTTCTTTATACTAAGGAATAATCTCAAGTAAATAATAGTGGGTTATTCTGTTTTCAAAGTTATTACAGGATCCTAAAACTTCCTTTGTTAGCCCATTTAAATTTTGGCTAAATTACTCTGGCAAATTAAGTTTCCCCCTAAGACTACTATAGTATTTTTCACATAGTAAATATTTCATCATTATTTTTGGAATTTAATTATTAAGTTAGATCCCAATGAAAATTTCCATTATTTCCCCATTTTAGTACATCTGTGAAAGTGGAAACCACTTGGTCACCAGCTGAATAAACTTTCATGTTTTTAAACTTCTATATTGGTTTCCCTAACCTTCTTTCTTTTATTTTCATCGTATAACCTTTCTCTTCTCTTCCCCATTAATATTGTTATTCTCTGAAGCCATCTTCAATTTCTCCACATTTTGTTCACTTTGGAGAAACTCAGCAAGATGCAATCATTTGACAAAGCTGAATATAGGGCCAAGGTTATTTCTCAGCTCTTTCCTGTCATCTACTTGTTAATCCATGCCATTATATTCTTGACTTTGTAAAGAAAACCACTGCAGTATTGTCCTTTCTCTTCCCATTGTAGTTTGTACTTCTTTTCCCCAAGAATCAATCCATCTGTCAATCAGCAAATCTTTATTGAATACTTTAGTCAATTAAATTCAAAAACATTTATTAAGGGTCTTCTATGGGCAGGGCATTGTGTGGGGCTATAAAGGTAGATTCAACTCATATCTTTCTCAGATACGGTCCATATGGTAGGAATTGTTGACCATCTAATAGCTCCCCGTTTGAGAATTATTGCACTAGGCATTGTAGGGAATACAAAAAAGTAGTCCTTGTCCTCATGGAGCTTAAAACCAATGTACCCAAAAGACTAGATGACAAGGGTCCAGAGAAGGAAAAAAATGAGGAGTGATTTTGGCACTAGGTTTGTCGTCAGAGAATCTGGTCTCAAATCTCACTTCTGCCACTACTTATATGGTCTGAAGCAAGTCCTGTTGCTTCTCTGGACCTCAATTTCCCTATCTGTAAAATTTAAGAGTTGAACTTAATGACCTCTCTGGTCCCTTCCAATTATATTTATATCACCTGTCATCCAAAATCGGTATGTGATACAATAACCAATCAAACAATACATCAATCAACATTTGTGAATTATCTACCATTTGTGAGGCACTGTGTTAGGCACTAGAGATACAAAGAGAAGGAATGAAACAATTTCTACTAGAAAGGAGTTTATATGCTAATGAGGTAGACAATTTATATGTATATATATATATATATATGTACATATGTATATACCTATATGCATATATATATTTGTATATATAATAATTATAAAGAACATAATATAATTATATAATATTGTGATAATAATTAATATAATAATAATGTTATTATATATTATATTATAATATGATATTAAACATAAAGAAGTAAACTCAATTAGCTAAAGACAGGCACATTTGAAAGGGAGATCACTAGCAGTTGAGAAGGTCAGGAAAGATGATTCATGTAGAAAGAAGGTGATGCTTAAGTTGCAGGCAGAACTGAGCAGAGCAGATCTTCGAGGCATAGGGCATGACCAGTAGGAAGTCATAGGAGATCGAGTGCCCTATGCTAAGCTGCTGTCCAGCTCCAATAACTCCAGTCATTCAGTCAGCCCCATCCTCTCCCCTTCTCAATCTCTTATTTTTCCCTCCTCCCTGATTTTTTGCTTATACATTGCCTAATTGTAACAGTTTATATATAATTTTTGCTGATATTTATGTACATAGTACCTCCTCTGAAAACTACCTCCCCAAGTTCTTTGCATCTGAAGGTTGAGCTCTCCTGCCCCCAAAAGCAGTTACTATTTCCACGTTCAAAGGTTCATATTAAAAGTATAACTTTTGAGCCTCCACCAATAAATACCTTTTAATACTCAGCTATTATACAAAATTATCTCTAAAGCATTTGTAAAGATAATATGAGAAAAACTATAGCCATAAAGTATCCCAGGGTCATCCTCCCACAAATACATTCAATGTCAGTGGGTGAGTGGACTTTTACTTAAAATACATTGGTAGTAAATCAGAGATGGGCGTCAAGGATTCCCGTGTCCCCAGTCCTCAGGGCTCTGATATCCTTCCTCTTCTTGGGTTGGCCTCCCACTGCTTCTCCCTGGTCATTCCCTCTGCAGACTGGGTTGGTTACTTTTCTGTGCTCCCTGGGTCTTCCCTCCATGACTCAATCTTTGTCCACCATGGTTAATTCTTTCAAGGTCATGGTAGGGGCCCTTCTCTGTGAACAAAGCTTCTTAGAGCTGCTTCCTACCTGCTCTCTGTGTCTGTCTCTGTCTGAATCCTGCTGAGCAAATGATTCTGTTACAAAACTCTGTGGCTGATATTGAGGGAGGAGGAGAGAGAAAGTACCCACTTTCCTGATTCCCCTTGGTAGAGGTGCAGGGTCACGCTCCATAGAGCTTCTCCCTTCCTCTAATTTCTCACATATTTAATGGCCTTGGCTCCCCTTCCTATTCCATCAAAGAACTTTTCCAAACTTTGTAAAGACTGCGGATAGAGTTCTGTTGTATTGTTGTTGTTAACTTTATTAATGTGCTAATGCCTCTGTTTTCTGCCCCTTCATTTCTGTGATTATGGCAAATAGCTCTAAGAAAAAGGAGGAGGAGGGGAGCCAAATTCCAGCCCCCTCAGCCACTCAAGTCTCCTCCCTAGTTAAACATTTGTTTTCCTAGTAAATCAACCAAAGTTCTTTTCAGTTTTGAATACTTCTCTGATGGCTTGGGGAAAGGAGGGGAATCAAGCATTATTCTTTGGAGAGTTTTCCTCAGTGCCATATATTAACAAGACTTCATGTGGCACAGTTTTTGAACAGACGAGGAATTAACATTCTTCCATGAGGATTCAGGCCCACCATAGCTAGTGGGGCTGAAGCTTACATTCACTCCAATGAATATATGTTGATGCAATTCTACATATACAGATATTTTATTTTATTTTTTACAAAATCCTAATAGGCTGCTTCTTGCTTGTCGTGTGCTTGCTCCAACACAAAGATTTTTTTTTAAAAAGAAAAGAAAAAGATAATCAAATTTCCCACCCCAGAGGGAAAGGCTGGTCCAAATAGGACTCCTAACAGACATAAATAATCTGGGGTTAACTGAAAGTCATCTGCCCTCACCATCTTTCAGGTAAGAAACCAAATTGTCATGGGTGAAAATTCCTCTGCATCCCTGCAATACAGAGTGCACCCAGAATTTCTCTAGGAATCTCTGCAGAATACAATGTGTTCCAATGAAAAGTCTGGACAAACATTTTCAATGGGGCCCTGTGACACATGAGTACTAGAGATTTCCTCAGTGAACCTTTATAACAGCTACAGCATTCTGAACAGAGGTTCAGATCCACCCCTCACTAGAAAAACAGACTAGCTTAAAAAAAAGAAATCAAAATCAGATAAGTTCCCAAGAGCTATGGGGCTCCCCAAAAGGGATTAAGCCCTTGGAAGTGATTACCCAGGGCTTTTAGGCCATCAGACAAACCTTATCCTATGGATCCACAGTCCATAAGAATCTTGGATTAGCTATCCATCCTCATATCCCAATAAGGCAAGCAGTATAAATTTTCTCAAAAGTAAAATAAAAAAAATTCCATGAATCAGCTCCTGCACTGTGCTTTAGATGAATTACTAGGCTCCACAATTCTAAAAATGCAACATTTAAAATACTCATCAGTTTTCATATTTATAATAGACATACAAATATAATGAACATAAGTATTCAGCAGTACAGAAGTTTTCTCAAATGTTAAGGACTCAAAGTATTAACTGGGCCATTTTTAGCTACAGCCAATGTGGGAATTTATTTTGTTTGATTTTGCATATTTGTTACAAGAATCTAATTTTTCTTTTTTTTTTAATGGGGGAAATGATGTTAGTGATAAGATTATCAAAAAGGAAAAAAAAACATTTAAAGGGGGTCATTGAAACATTTTTAAATGGATAGAAGAGAACACAGACAAGTAGGACAGCTTTGAAAGTTGTATTTTGAATTTATAATAAAGTTAAAGAAAAACAAGCAATTCACAAAAGATAAGCAGTTTTTGAGCACAATTTTCTTTCTGGTCTACTCTGTATATGGAAATACTCATTGTATTTGGTGTTTTTAAATTCGGAATACTTTTTAAAAAATATTTTATTTTATTTTATAATAACTTTATATTGACAGAATCCATGCCAGGGTAATTTTTTTTACAACATTATCCCTTGCACTCGCTTCTGTTCCGATTTTTCCCCTCCCTCCCTCCACCCCCCTCCCCTAGATGGCAAGCAGTCCTATATATGTTAAATATGTTGCAATATATTCTAGATACAATATGTGTGTGCAGAACCAAGTAGTTCTCTTGTTGCAGAGGGAGAATTGGATTCAGAAGGGAAAAAACAACTCGGAAAGAAAAACAAAAATGCAAATAGTTCACATTCGTTTCCCAGTGTTCTTTCTTTGGGTGTAGCTGCTTCTGTCCATCATTTATCAATTGAAATTGAGTCTTTGTCAAAGAAATCCACTTCCATCAGAATACATCCTCATACAATATCGTTGTCGAAGTATAAAGTGATCTCCTGGTTCTGCTCATCTCACTTAGCATCAGTTCATGTAAGTCTCTCCAAGCCTCTCTGTATTCATCCTGCTGGTCATTTCTTACAGAACAATAATATTCCATGACATTCATATACCACAATTTACCCAGCCATTCTCCAATTGATGGGCATCCATTCAATTTCCAGTTTCTAGCCACTACAAACAGGGCTGCTACAAACATTTTGGCACATACAGGTCCCTTTCCCTTCCTTAGTATCTCTTTGGGTTATAAGCCCAATAGAAACACTTCTGGATCAAAGGGTATGCACAATTTGGTAACTTTTTGGGCATAATTCCAGATTGCTCTCCAGAATGGTTGGATTCGTTCACAGTTCCACCAACAATGCATCAGTGTCCCAGTTTTCCTGCATCCCCTCCAACATTCATCATTATTTTTTCCTGTCATTTTAGCCAATCTGACAGGTGTGTAGTGGTATCTCAGAGTTGTCTTAATTTGCATTTCTCTGATCAATAATGATTTGGAACACTCTTTCATATGAGTGGTAATAGTTTCAATTTCATCATCTGAAAATTGTCTGTTCATGGAATAATTTTTTTAAATTTTAAACTATCTCAGAGAAAATAATTTAATTGGTAGGAAACACACCAGAAAATTATTGTCCAATTGCAATCTCAAACAAAAAAAAGAAAAAAAATAATTTTTCTCCAGTGAATACTTACAACACTAGGATATCCAAAGAAAGCAAATTCTGGATGAAAAATCTCTCTTGTGACTCCTTCACAGAGAACACCTAAATATCCAAGCAAAATTCCCATAGTATGTTTCTGTATGTCTACAAACATAACATGGCTACAAAGAGCCCAGAAGCCTGGGTCCAAATGCAAGTAATTTCATTTCTCTGGCCCTAACTTTCTTCATCAGTAGTAATGATCATTGTTCCACCTAATTTTCTCACAATGTTGTGAGAAAAATACTTTGGAAATCTTAAATCTGTACAGAAATGTGAGTATGATTTGGGTTTTTTTTTTTGTCTTTCATCTGCCCTATGGGCAAAGCTTTTGTCATCTGTAACCAAGCTACTTGCTGAAGCACCATGGCATCCCAGGGGAAAGCAAGGGGCAGAAAATGCCAAGGGAGTCCAATTACCACCCCATCTTGACCGCCATCTCCCCTAAGCCCATGATCCTAAGCCTGAGCTGCCGGCTCTTTTCAATCTACCAAACTTGCTTCCAGCTCATATTTCACAGCCATTATTAGGGGAGAAATCTTTGTGGGGAGAAATTCCACCTTCATCATGACCAATTTTAATCTACAGGCAGGCAGGCCCAGGAGTCCCAGGAGTGAAGCCCCCCTCCTTCATTCCTGCTTCCAGTCCAGCTCTCACAGCCATCACTTGAGGAAGCATCTTCCACGAAGGAATTAGTAATCCCCACTAAGTGCCAGCCACCTGTCATACATGGGGCAGTCAAACCAGGATAGCTGGAGCCACAAGGCATGCTGAAGGAGAGAGAGGCGGTAGAATGGGCCAGCCAGTAAACTCCTATTGCCACATGACCACCATCTGCCCTCAAACTCTACCGAGCCGACTCAGGACCTTGAACTCAGAGCTTTAGGAACCAAAGTACCTCAAGCCCAAGGCCTAGCCATCATCCATTAAAGTAACTGCTATATTTTATTGGGTAACCTACAGCATATAGTAAGTGCTTAATATATGTTTCTTTCTTTCATTCATATTCTATTTAATTCTCCATTGCATTTTGTACTAAAAAAATTAAGAATAGGGGCAGAAGGTGTCCTGTGGATGTGGATGACCTATTGGGACAGATTTGTTATACACTCCTGAAGAGGAGACAGCATAGGATCATTGTTCAGGATACTTCACAGACATTGTTCTTGACAAATAGTTCATCCATATGACAGTAAAGCTTCAGCACTGGAAGCCCTCCCCAGGAAATCTTTCCCCTGCTACAGTAAAACCTCCAGTCTCGGCCTAAGCTTACAAATATCCCATCCCATTACAATTGGCCCAAGTCTGGGCATCCATGAGGAATTTCCTAACTCCAGAGAAAGATGCTATACTCCCGGTCTCCAAGGCAAAGCCTAATGAAGACAAGGCCAGACAGGAGCAATTTGGAGAGTGACAGACCAACAACAGATGCTATTAAGAGGTCAAAAGAGAAAAATGTAAGATCACATGGAACTAGATATCAACATGGAGGTCAAGGCAAAAAACCAAGCGTTTCTATGAACTCTGTCACAGCCTGACTAGACTGGATCCTTTGTTACAGAACCTTTTACTTCTGGGTCGCTGGTTTGAGTCCAACCTCAATGGCATTTATAGTCATAGAAATTCATTACCATTTCAGTGCTATTCATTGATTTGTATGAGATAGGTTGCTGGAGGATCCCATTGTTTTGGTGGGCAGCCTCAGAAATCTCCTGAGACTTGAGAGCTTGAGAGACAGTAGGCTTGAAAAGGGAAGATTACTCCCTGCCTTTCTAAGGGAAGCAAAGTATCTGCAGCTCTGAGAATATTTAGAAGTAGGGGGAAATAGCCTCAAAGTTGCTTGGCCACTTAGGAGATTGGGCTGAAAGTAAGACAGTATTACAGAGGGAAATCAGAAACTGAAACATGGGCAAGGGTCTTGTCATTTAAATGAGCTGGGGAAGTCAAGTAGAGGTGTTAGGAGAGAGAGGGAGTGATTGTAGTCATTGAACATTTAGGATTGGAAAGAGAATGTGTGCAGAGGTAAGGAGCATCGTGTTTGGAATATGGTGTAAGAGCAAGGGGACAAAGGAATTTATGGAAGAACATGGCTATCAGAGCAACTGGGGTCCATTGTGGACATTATCTGAAAGCAAATTGGGGGCTCTATACAGGTATAGGGATGAGATCTGGTTGCTGGTGCACACCCAGAATTAAACACACACACACACACACACACACACACACACACACACACACACACACATAATGTAACCAGTCTGGAGTGGACTGTGATGAAAGTTTGTTAACTGCAGAGTCTATTCAGTTCATTATACTTTGGGCTTCTTTGCTGTTTCTGGTTTTGTTTCAAAAAATAAGTGCCCAAAGAAGGAGTGGATGGGATAAAGTGACCTTCGACTTTGGGTAATATGGTATCCTTCAGTGGGTGGGAAGAAGAGCTGAGTATGCAAGAATCTAAGCTGTGATGGACTTAAATCCTGGGTGGCAGGAACAGTGCCCTTAGAACCCCACTGGCCCACCTTCCCACCACAGGAAAGCCTAACCCAGACAAGTGCGGACCCAGCCCCATTGCCTAGTGATATTTTGACTTGATTTGGTCAACATGGATTGCAATATCCCTCCCCTCCCTTTTCTCTATAAAGGCATATAAATAGAAGAAAACTCAGACCTCGATTTCTCCTTTTTAGCGCCGTGTCAACATGAGTAATTAGCCTTGTACTTATCTGCATTAGTATCATTAGAATTGAAAACCCATTTTAATCTGGATTCTGTTCTCTTCTCAATGTCAGCCTGTTTCTGGACCAGTACAGAGCTAGCCTTGTTGATGCAATAAAGAGATTACTCCAGCCCAATGTAAGTATGTTTCTATTTTCTCCTGAACACTGGCTTCAGAATAATTAGTCTGTGCACAGTGATTGAGAGAGTAATGGAATGGCAGGATTAATGTCATGTAATACTTTAATACTTATTATGTCCAACTTCAATTGAGTCTTCTAATCTATCAGGTTCTTTCCTAATCATAAACTAGGAAACTTCTTACACTTGGCCTTCTGATAAGGAACACAGTGGGTAGCAAAAGAAATGAAAGCGCTTCAAAGATAGGGTGAGATCATTTGTTATCAAAGCATTTGTGGAGTATGTGCTTTTGATAACAATGTCTCCATATTAAAGTAAAAGTCCAAGACGGAAAGTTTTCATGTTGGTTCCTGTCATGCATAATCCCTTCAATGGCAGCCTTTGCCATTGTATACTTATTTATTGTGAAAGAACATTATTTCTCCTCTCTTCATTTCTGCTTATGTCAAAAGAAAAGAACTTCAGATGAATCTGTATATTAAAATTTCTTTTCTTTCCAAAGTAAGCCCCATATTTACATATTACAGACATTAGGTCACAATGAAGCCAGGCATGGCATCACGCTTTGTGCACATTTTTTACATTTATACATCCATTTATGCCTGTGAGTAAATTACATAGTTTATATCTACCCCTATTTTGTTGGGCTGTTATGCTAAGCTAGGAGGTCCTATACCCAAGATAGAGAGTGAATGAATGTCTATTTAAAGCAGGGAAACATGTTTAAAGCCCAAGTGTAAAAAAATTATATAAGTATGTGAGACACTTGCTGTGCCCTAAGAATTTAAAATAGGTTAATGATGTTAACCTAGATCTGACCTACTCACTACAAGGCAGAAACTTACATTTACATAGAAAATGAAATGGACTCTCTGTGAAGAAAAGAATTTCCAAATTTTTGTTTTAAAAGTCTTTAAAGAAAATAATTTACACTTTGGTCTCTAACCTCAGCTGGACTAATAATACCTTTTAATCTTGAGTTTATATCTTTTTCTTGCTGAAAGCTCCAAAAGCATTTTGATAACCATCCTCTGCTTTACACTGTTGTTGTGGTTTTTATTTTTTAATTTTGTTATCTCTGGGTAGCTCCCAGATGTATAAATAGCTTTCTCTGAAGAGCTCCAAAAGCTTTGCAAGTGTTAATCAATTAAATTAGATTGGCCTTTGTAGTCCCCACTGTGAGGTAGGTAGATACTCCTGAGGTGAGGAAGGGCCATACTCCAAGGTATTGAAGACTGCCTCCATGGTTGACTGACCATTCTAACTTGGGGGTCGAGGAAGGAATGTCTGGCAGTTTGGTTTTCCTGGCTAGCTTTGGGGGCTGGGAGACACAGCTCAAAAAGCAAGCATTTAAAATAATGTGATGATAATAAAGAAGAATGGCATGGCATTGAGATTCTGGAATGGAGAGATCTGTAGAAAAATGAAATGAATCAATATGTCATTTTCAGTATCCCCTGGATCTTGCATGGTACATACAGTCCTTCCCATTTCTTCAAAACAGATTTGTGCCAAATACAATTTATTCCATTTTGCTGAGGATTTGCCTGATCTACCCAGTATCACAGTAGAAGAGCACTAGGGTAACAAGTGAATCAAAGGGAAGAGTAGACTGGGTTCTTTAGTACTTCCCCTGCCCCTGCCATTAAAAATGGAACCATTCAGCCACCCACCCATCCATACTTTAAAACTCTGCTGATGGAAGGAAGGCAACCAGCAGATGCAGGGCACATAGCTATGGGAAGACTGCAGCAAATGCCAGATGGTAGTGGGTATTTATCCACAATATTAGAGAGATCCAAATCTCTGAATCAGGAGCTAAAATCAAATGAAATGACACCAGTTAAGACGTATTTATAGTAGAAGATACCCCCTCTTAGTGGGTGCATAGCACAGTGGACAAGCATTGACCCCAAGCCAAGAAGATCAAGCTTCAATTCTATCTTCTAACTGTGCGTTCCATGGCACATCAGGACTTCTCTGACTTCAAATTTCCTCATTGGCAAATTGGAGATAATGATATCTATAATGCTAAATCTTCCAGGGCTGTGACGAAGCATAAGTGCAGCAAAGTGTATAGAGTGCTTTACAAATACCTAAAAGCTAAGTAAAATGGTGGTTATTACTGGTGAGACTAAATATTCACAGGTCTCATTCCCTGGGACCAAGGTGCATGGCTTGGGTTTTTTTTCTTCTTTGAGCAGATTCTAAAATTATTTAGTTATATAATCAGTGAGAAAAGAGGCAGAGAAAAAGAAGGAAAGAGAGAGAAAGGAAGAAGAAAGAAAGAGAGAGAGAGGAAAGAAGGAAGGAAGGGAAGGAGAGAGGGAGGAAGGAAGGAAGAAAAGAAGTAAGAAAAAGAGACAGGAAGGAAGGGAGAAAGGGAGAGAAAGGAAGGAAGGAAGAAAAAGAAAAAGAGACAGAAAGGAAGAAAGGTAGGAAGGAAGGAATATGAGGAAGAAAAAGAAAGAGAAGGAAGAAGAAAGAAAGAAAGAAAGAAAGAAAAAGAAAGAAAGAAAGAAAGAAAGAAAGAAAGAAAGAAAGAAAGAAAGAAAGAAAGAAAGAAAAAGGAAGGAAGGAAGGAAGAGAAAAGAGATAGTGAAAGAAAAAAAGGGAAGGAGAGAGGTTGAGAGAATATGCCTTAGTCTAAGAATGATAAAATCTAAGATTTTTTTAAGCTTTTCTTTGTAATGTGGGATAATACAAACTTGCCTTACTGATGGCTAAGTATTCTCAAGGTTGCACAATGGGTAGAGCACTGGGTCAGGAATCAGAAAGACCTAGGTTTAAATAGCGCCTTAGTCACTTATTAGCAATGTGAATCTATGTAAGTCACTTCACTTCTAATTTCTGTAGTATTTTCACTTATCTCCCAGGATAATTTTGAGGATCAAATGAGATAATATTTGTAAAAAGCACTTAGTATAGACTCTGGCACATAATAGGCACTTTTTATAAATGTTTATTCCTTTCTCTCATCAACAATTTAGCCAACTCCTCTAAGGTCTGAAGATACAAATAGTGTGGGGACTTTTAACAGATCAGTAAGGAAGAAAATTATTGTTCTTTAGCACTTAACAGATTTACAAACACTCTCCACAATCCACTTCTGTGAAATGGGTGGGCAGGTACTCTGATCCTCATTATACATTCCCTTGTTCTCAGAGAGGTAAGGACAATGAAGAGAAGGAACCTGGCCTGACCCAGGACTTTTGAACATACGTGTATTGCTCTTTCCTCTATGTCCCACTGTCTGTTTTTGGAAGCAGCATCCATAGCCCCCTACTAATAATTCGAGGTTCTGACAATCAATTTATATTTACAGGGAGTTTTTAGGACTCTCTGTAGCACCATCACCATGTTATTTATATACAATACCACTGTTAGTTAAACCCTCCACACTTGCAGGAAATACCCACTTGCTGAACATCAGTGAATCATCTTATTGAGGGCTAATTACTCATGGAACTCTAGCGTGCAGGGTGAAAGTGCAAAAGTCTTCCTTTATCTTTCTCCATAGGTACAAATGCCACCCAAGTAGCCCCTATGTTTGTGGGGGGGATGCCTGGAGATCCATTTGTTTTGTAATGAACAAAGGCTTAAGGGGCCCATTCTGAAATTTGTGCTTGGAAAATGTTGGGGTAAAATTTTCTCCACTTAAGAGACTGATCACTTGTGAATGGTATTCCCTGAAAAAAAAAAAGTGATTTGGCTCCTAGGAAAATTTCAACCCCTAGAATTCTAGCTAAAGCAAAGCCAGCTGCTGATTCCCAATATGTCCAGAGGCAAAGAATGGCAAGTGGAGGGGGTTGGGGTAGAGGAGGAGGGCTGCTACTCAGCTCTTCAGAAGATTATAAATAGGGATGTGGCTGAGGGGAGGAAGGGTCCCTGGAGAGAGCTTAATGAGCAAGGCAGGTTTCCAGTTTGGTCCAGGAGCAATGGAGAGATCTCAGGGTTATGTCCCAACCCTGCTGCTAATCTGACACCTGTTCCTGGGTGGGCAATTATAGACAACCTCCCGACAAGGAACAGTAAGATTCATCAGCAGAGACTTGAGTTTGGGCAGGAAATGTTTGTCACCTGCTAAGAATGAAAACTTTCCCAAATTCCCTGGTTTGGAGGAAACTACAAAGACAATGGATGTCACTTCTGCCAGCATTCAACAATGCTGTGCGTGAGAAGATTCTATAGCAAGTCTGCAAGAAGACAGTAATGTGAATTATAGTAAAAAAAAAAAAATAGGAAAAAAAAGATTGAAATCAGCAAATTGTATTCATTTTTTTTTTTATAATAAATTTTATTTTATTTAATAATAACTTCGCATTGACAGAATCCATGCCAGGATAATTTCTACACGACATTATCCCTTGCAATCACTTATGTTTCGTTTTTTTCCCCTCCCTCCCTCCTCCCCCCCTCCCCCAGGATGACAAGCAGTCCTATATATGCTAAACATGTTGCAGTATATCCTAGATACAATACATATTTGCAGAACCTAACAGTTCTCTTGTTGCACAGGGAGAATTGGATTCAGAAGGTAAAAATAACTCGGGAAGAAAATCAAAAATGCAAATAGTTTACATTCATTTCCCAGTATTCCTTCTTTGGGTGTAGCTGTTTCTGTCCATCATTTCTCCAATGAAACACAGTTAAGTCTCTTTGTCAGAGAAATCCACTTCCATCAGAATACATCCTCATACAATATCGTTGTCGAAGTGTATAATGATCTCCTGGTTCTGCTCATCTCACTTAGCATCAGTCCATGTAGGTCTCTCCAAGCCTCTCTGTATTCATCCTGCTGGTCATTCCTTACAGAGCAATAATATTCCATAACATTCATATACCACAATTTACCCAGCCATTCTCCAATTGATGGGCATCCATTCATTTTCCAGTTTCTAGCCACTACAAACAGGGCTGCTACAAACATTTTGGCACATACAGGTCCCCTTCCCTTTTTTAGTATCTCTTTGGGGTATAAGCCCAATAGAAACACTGCTGGATCAAAGGGTATGCACAGTTTGATAACTTTTTGGGCATAATTCCAGATCGCTCTCCAGAATGGCTGGATTCGTTCACAACTCCACCAACAATGCATCAATGTCCCCGTTTTCCCGCATCCCCTCCAACATTCATCATTGTTTTTTCCTGTCATCTTAGCCAATCTGACAGGAGTGTAGTGATATCTCAGAGTTGTCTTAATTTGCATTTCTCTGATCAATAGTGATTTGGAACACTCTTTCATGTGAGTGGTAATAGTTTCAATTTCTTCATCTGAAAATTGTCTGTTCATATCCTTTGACCATTTATCAATTGGAGAATGGCTTGATTTTTTATAAATTTGAGTCAGTTCTCTATATATTTTGGAAATGAGGCCTTTATCAGAACCTTTAATTGTAAAGATGTTTTCCCAGTTAGTTACTTCCCTACTAATCTTGTTTGCATTCGTTCTGTTTGTACAAAGGCTTTTTAATTTGATATAATCAAAATTTTCTATTTTGTGATTGGTAATGGTCTCTAGTTCATCTTTGGTCACAAATTTCTTTCTCCTCCACAAGTCTGAGAGATAAACTATCCTATGTTCCTCTAATTTATTTATAATCTCGTTCTTTATGCCTAGGTCATGGACCCATTTTGATCTTATCTTGGTATGTGGTGTTAAGTGTGGGTCCTTGCCTAATTTCTGCCATACTAATTTCCAGTTATCCCAGCAGTTTTTATCAAATAATGAAATCTTATCCCAAAATTTAGAATCTTTGGGTTTGTCAAACACTAGATTGCTATAGTTGACTATTCTGTCTTGTGAACCTAACCTTTTCCACTGATCAACTAATCTATTTCTAAGCCAATACCAGATGGTTTTGGTGACTGCTGCTTTATAATATAATTTTAGATCAGGTACAGCTAGACCACCTTCATTTGATTTTTTTTTTCATTAATTCCCTTGAGATTCTCGACTTTTTATTGTTCCATATGAATTTTGTTGTTATTTTTTCTAAATCATTAAAATATTTTCTTGGAAGTCTGATTGGTATAGCACTAAATAAATAGATTAGTTTAGGGAGTATTGTCATCTTTATTATATTTGCTCGGCCTATCCAAGAGCACTTAATATTTTTCCAATTATTTAAGTCTGACTTTATTTGTGTAAAAACTTTTTTGTAATTTTGCTCATATAATTCCTGACTTTCCTTTGGTAGGTAGATTCCCAAATATTTTATGCTATCAACAGTTATTTTGAATGGAATTTCTCTTTGTATCTCTTGCTCTTGGATTTTGTTGGTGGTGTATAAGAATGCTGAGGATTTATGGGGATTTATTTTGTATCCTGCTACTTTGCTAAAATTATGAATTATTTCTAATAGCTTTTTAGTAGAATCTCTGGGGTTCTCTAGGTATACCATCATATCATCTGCAAAGAGTGATAGTTTGGTTTCCTCATTGCCTACTCTAATTCCTTTAATCTCTTTCTCGACTCTTATTGCAGAGGCTAGTGTTTCTAATACAATATTGAATAATAATGGTGATAGTGGGCAACCTTGCTTCACTCCAGATCTTACTGGGAAAGATTCCAGTTTTTCCCCATTGCATATGATGCTTACTGAAGGTTTAAAATATATGCTCCTAACTATTTTAAGGAAAAGTCCTTTTATTCCTATGCTCTCAAGTGTTTTTATTAGGAATGGCTGTTGGATTTTATCAAATGCTTTTTCTGCATCTATTGAGATGATCATATGGTTTTTGTTTGGTTGGTTGTTGATATAGTCAATTATGTTAATAGTTTTCCTAATATTGAACCAGCCCTGCATTCCTGGTATAAATCCTACTTGGTCATAGTGTATTATCCTGGGGATGATTTTCTGTAATCTTTTTGCTAATATTTTATTTAAGATTTTAGCATCAATATTCATTAGGGAGATTGGTCTATAATTTTCTTTCTCTGTTTTCAGCCTACCTGGTTTAGGTATCAGTACCATATCTGTGTCATAAAAGGAGTTTGGTAGGACTCCTTCAATCCCTACTTCTTCAAATAGTTTATTTAGCATTGGAGTTAATTGATCTTTAAATGTTTGATAGAATTCAGATGTAAATCCATCTGGTCCTGGGGTTTTTTTCTTAGGGAGTTGTTTGATAGTTTGTTCTATTTCTTTTTCTGAGATAGGAGTGTTTAGGATATTTACTTCTTCCTCTGTTAGTTTAGGTAAGCTATATTTTTGGAGGTATTCTTCTATTTCATTTAAGTTGTCGAATTTATTGGCGTAAAGTTGGGCAAAGTAACTCCTAATTATTGCTCTAATTTCCTCTTCGTTAGTGGTAAGTTCTCCCTTTTCATTTTTAAGACTAACAATTTGATTCTCCTCTTTCCTTTTTTTAATCAGATTTACTAAGGGTTTGTCTATTTTGTTGGTTTTTTCATAGAACCAACTCTTAGTTTTATTAATCAATTCAATAGTTTTTTTACTTTCAATTTTATTGATCTCTCCTTTTATTTTTTGAATTTCAAGTTTAGTGTTTGATTGGGGGTTTTTAATTTGTTCCTTTTCTAGCATTTTTAGTTGCAAGCCCAATTCATTGACCTTCTCTTTCTCTATTTTATACAAATAGGCCTCTAGAGATATGAGATTTCCCCTTATTACCGCTTTGGCTGCATCCCATACATTTTGGTATGATGTCTCATTATTATCATTTTCTTGGATGAAGTTATTAATTATGTCTATAATTTGCTGTTTCACCCAATCATTCTTTAGTATGAGATTATTTAGTTTCCAATTATTTTTTGGTCTACTTTCCTGTGGCTTTTTATTGAATGTAATTTTCAATGCATCATGGTCTGAAAAGGATGCATTCACTATTTCTGCCTTACTGCATTTGAGTTTGAGGTTTTTATGTCCTAATATATGATCAATTTTTGTATAAGTTCCATGAACTGCTGAAAAGAAGGTGTACTCCTTTCTGTCCCCATTACATTTTCTCCAGAGATCTATCATATCTAATTTTTCTAGTATTCTATTTATCTCTTTGACTTCTTTCTTATTTATTTTGTGGTTTGATTTATCTAATTCTGAGAGTGCAAGGTTGAGATCTCCCACTATTATAGTTTTACTGTCTATTTCTTCTTGCAGCTCTCTTAATTTCTCTTTTAGGAATTTAGATGCTACACTACTTGGTGCATATATATTTAATATAGATACTTCTTCATTATTCATTCTACCCTTTAGCAAGATATAGTGCCCTTCCTTATCTCTTTTGATTAGATCAATTTTTGCTTTAGCTTGATCTGAGATCAGGATGGCTACCCCTGCTTTTTTGGCTTCACCTGAAGCATAGTAGATTTTGCTCCAACCTTTTACCTTTAACCTGCATGTATCACCCCGCTTCAGGTGTGTTTCCTGTATACAACATATTGTAGGATTCTGGCTTTTAATCCATTCTGCTAACCGCTTCCTCTTTATAGAGGAGTTTACCCCGTTCACATTTATGGTTAAAATGACCAATTCTGTATTACTTGCCATCTTGTTAACCCCGGTTTATGCTTTTCTCCCTTCTTACTCCCTTACCCCCTCCCTTACCCCCCTTCCCAGTATTAAGCTTGTGAGCTCCCCTTGCTTCTCACAGCCCTCCCTTTTTCAGTATCCCTCCCCCCCGTTAGAGTTCCCCCCCCAACTTGCCCCTTTCCCTCCCAGTTACCGTATTCCCTTCCACTTAGCTTATTCCTTCCTTTTTCACTTTTCCCTTCTCACTTTTCAATGAGGTGGGAGAAGTTTCACCATAGATTGAATATGTCTAAAATTCTTCTCTTAATGCCAATTCTGAAAGCAGTAAAATACTCACTATTTTCATTCCTCTCCATTCTTTCTCTCAGATATACTAGGTTTTCTTTGCCTCTTCATGAAATGTAGTACCCCCACTTTCCCTTTTTTCTAGTACAATGTCCTTTCCACAACTAGTTTCTAGAACAAGGTATACATGTATTCTTTATACATCTTTACAGCCGAAATATAGTTCCCAAGATTAATCTTTACCTTTTTAGATTTCTCTTGAGTTCTGTGCTTGTAGATCAAATTTTTTGTTAAGTTCTGGCTTTTTCATCAGAAATAGATGAAATTCGCTTATTTCGTTGAATGTCCATCTTCTTCCCTGGAAAAAGATGCTCATTCTCGCTGGGTAAGTTATTTTTGGTTGCATACCAAGTTCCTTAGCCTTTCGGAATATCATATTCCAGGCCCTTCGATCCTTTAATGTGGATGCTGCCAGATCCTGGGTGATCCTTATTGTGGCTCCTTGATACTTGAATTGGGTTTTTCTAGCTGCTTGCAGTATTTTTTCCTTTGCCTGAGGGTTCTGGCATTTGGCCACTATATTCCTTGGTGTTTTGATTTTAGGATCCCTTTCAGTAGGGGATCGATGAATTCTTTCAATGTCTATTTTACCTTCTGTTTCTATGACTTCTGGGCAGTTCTCTTTGATAATTTCCTGGAAGATAGTGTTCAGGCTTTTTTTTTCATCATACTTTTCTGGAAGTCCGATGATTCTC
This sequence comes from Antechinus flavipes, assembly GCF_016432865.1. Taxonomy (NCBI): domain Eukaryota; kingdom Metazoa; phylum Chordata; class Mammalia; order Dasyuromorphia; family Dasyuridae; genus Antechinus; species Antechinus flavipes. Next base: position 89,894,714 of record NC_067399.1, read on the forward strand.
AGGTTGTCTCTCCTGGATCTGTTTTCCAGGTCTGTTGTCTTCCCCAGAAGGTATTTCACATCCTTTTCCATTGTTTGATTTTTTTGGATTTGCTTAACTGATTCTTCTTGTCTCCTCGAGTCATTCAATTCCAATTGTTCGACCCTGATTTTCAGTGAGGTATTTTCTTCACTCACTTTTTTAAGATCTTTTTCTAATTGTCCAATTGAGTTCTTTTGTTCTGTGGAATTTTTTTCCATTTCGCCAATTTTGTTTTTTAGAGAGCTGTTTTCTGTTTCCAGTTCACTAATCCTATTTTTCAAGGATTTGGTTTCTTTATCCACTCTCTCTTTAACTGACTTCTCCAGGCTCTTTTGCCAAACCTCCCTCTCCTTTTGCAGAGCCTCCCTCTCCTTTTCCCATTTTTCTTCTAGCTCCCTTGTGAGAGCCTTTTTAATTTCCTCCATGAGATTCATCTGTGCTGAGGGACATAAAGTCTCCTCCTTCGGGGATTCACCTGGGGACTGTTTGTTTTTAGTCTCCTCAGGGTTTGGAGTCTGCTCTTTATCTGTATAAAAGCTGTCCAGGGTTAAATTCTTTTTCAGTTTCTTGCTCATTCTGTCTATTTATCAAAGACAAACTATCAAAGAAACAGAAGGAAAAAAAACCCCTTGAATGGAGGCTGCTTTCTTTGGGGGAGGGGCAGGGTATTCGTGAGGCACGGGTCCTACTGTGCTATGGCGCCTGCGCACTGAGTTCCGAGCGCTCTGAGATCCGAGCGGGCTAAGACACTGTGGGGGAGGGGTGGCCAGGTCCCGAGAAACTCCAGCTGTTTGGGGTTGTATTCTTCACCCCCGGTGTTTTTAGCTTCTCTGCTGGGCTGCTGACTTGCTCCTATAGCAAAGCTCTCGCCGCAGAGACGGCTGCGATCGCGTCCTACGCCCTCTCCGCTCCACCCGGTTCTGAGCTGCTATCTGTGCTCTGGTTGCAGCTGCTGCTGCCCGCAGACTGCTTCCAAATACCGTCCCCGCCCTCGCGCAAAAACAGACCTTTCTTGACGAGTCTCAAGGATGGTTTCTCTTGGTAAGTAATTGTATGGTTTTTTTTCAGTCGAGCATTAATTCAGAGGCATGAAATGAAATGAATAGTGAGAGAAAAACACGGAGATTACACAGAAGTGTATTTCCTCTCCGCCATCTTGGCCGGAAGTCCAGCAAATTGTATTCAAAGAAGCCCCACTTCCCCCCCCTTTTTTTTTTTGATAACTAGCTTCATGTCACTGATGATTGATAGGGTGAGAGGTACTGCAGTCCATGTTACTATAAGTCCCTAGCAATCCCAATGCCTGAGATCAGAGGCCCCAAATGTAATTTAAAATAAAATAACAACTTCCTGCAAGTTGAACTGTGGACCAGAAGTAGCAACTAAGAAACTGAATCTGCTGATTTTCCTCAGAAATGGCTTTGGGGTATTCAGAGAGAGTGTTCAGGGAAGCTAGGAAAAGAAGTTTACTTAGGACCAGGAGGAGATTTGGGGGACAGCAATATTGACAGGTTTCCTACTTGTTATCACTGTTACTGAATTGTCAAGAATTCAAAAATATCACTGCAGAATTCATTTAGCCTTCTCCAGAAACTAGCCTTAACCTAACTGCCAAATTCCAAGAGCCCTGACCATATCTGAGAAATGCTGCAAATGTAAATGATGGTCTCCCTCTTTAAAAGAGCAATTTCTTTTTACTGACAGATTTTCTCCTCTTTTTTTATCTAACATCTGTAATCTACTTTATTTAACTGACATTTAGTACAAACTGTTTTTGCTTGTCTCATGGAAATTGGTTTGTGAGTAAGAGCTTAGTGCTGTGAGAAGACAGGGCTGTAGAAAACCAAGGTTCTTGTCAGTTTTTCTACCACCTCTTTTGGCCTATAACATTTTTTGTCAAATCCTGGGTGAAAATGATAACTTACCAAGCAATGGTGAGGACCTGAAAGGGGTTGTTTTGAGAAGAGCCAAGTTGATTCAATTTCTCTTCTATCTCAAAGAAGAAAATACTTAGCCTCCCTCTTAGCAAGAGGAGTTTTTGAAGGGATATAGAAAAGAAAAAGTAACAAGATGTAAAAGTGCTTTCCTCATTAAGAACTATAAACTATATTAACTATACTAGAGATTTAAGACGAACTAACAATACCTAAAATAAAGGGTCTTAACATTTTATGAGTGTCATGGAGCCTTTTCAAAACAAAGTCAGAGGCCACTTCCACTCATATCTTCTCAGAATAATGTTTTTAAGTTACATAAAAAAACAAATTTTATTGAAATAGTTATAAAAATATTTTTAAAACAGTTCTCTTCTGTTCGGTTCTGCAAATATGTATTGTATCTAGGATATACTGCAACATATTTAACATATATAGGACTGCTTGCCATCCTGGGGGGGGGGGGGGGGGAGGAGGGAGGGAGGGGAAAAAACGAAACATAAGTGATTGCAAGGGATAATGTCGTGTAAAAATTATCCTGGCATGGATTCTGTCAATACAAAGTTATTATTAAATAAAATAAAATTTAAAAAAAAAACAGTTCTCTTGACCCCAGCTTAAGAATCCCCCATCTAAAAAGGCTTATAAGAATTTTTTTCCAGGGCCAAATACATTTAAGAGTCAGCATTTTGCATGTGATATGCTTTTTTTCTTAGTACTTTTTTCTCCTTGTTATACTTCTTTTTACTTGGATTTTTGCTGACTCATATATTTAAGTTGTCTTCTAGACTCCTCTACAGACTTTTTTGTGGTAGAGGAGTTGCTATAAAATGGTTTCCATTTGTGGAATACTTACCATCTTCCTATTCTTCAGTTGCAAAAATGAAATGAGAAATTTTACAAATCTGTGATTGCACCCTGCTTTGCAATGTATTTTCCTGATTATGTTTTCTGTTACAGAGATGGTAACTAGAGACTAAGGTCTAAGCATTTATTCAGGACCTCCACTCAACAATGTGAGAAGTGCTTAGAGATACCCAAAAAACTATAAGCTTATAAGGAGCTTATACTGTGATTGAGAAACTAAGGCACAGATTCATGAAGTAACAGTGGGCAATACAAAACCAGCATCTCATTTAGTGCTCAGCTGTGTTGCAGTGCTTTGTTTATGCAAAGGAGAATGAAGAGTTTGTGGCTCATCATTTTATTCATTTTGCAGATGACAAAACTGTTAAATGAGTGCTAAGATAACCAGGAAAGACTTATGTACAGAGAGGAGGAAAAGGAAGGAAAAATTGAGCTGATCCTCACGGGCCATGGCGTAGGTTTGATAACAATGATAGTATGCCAGGAAGAGATTTGAGGATAATTGAAATGATAAGCTTTTTCTGTTCTTCTCTATTCCCACTGTTACCCCCACTGGATCAAACCCACCAGTGGCCAGAGGATTGAAGGAAGTCCTGGACTAATAGCCTGCCAGTAACATTTCTAGCTCTATGACTATAAGCAAGCCCTTTAACTCCATTTTTTCATCTGTAAAGGAGACTCCAGAATTGTACTTGTCATTTCATTAATCTAGGCAATGTCCCAGTGAAGAAACTCCCCCTACCATTGCAGCACCTTCTCTGCAGTTTGTGGTCAGTAAGAGTTGCCTAGAGTACTTGCTCAGGGTCACACAGCCAAAATGGGTCAAAAACAAGACTCGAATCCAGGTGTTCCCTACTCTTTCCTACTGACTTTTCCTACCCCTCTATCCTCAGTGTTGTGGCTTTCTTTCTCTCTAATTTCTGTAAAATTACAGAAGTCACACCTTTATCACTTGCATCCTAACAGATCATTTCTAAAAGTGCTTTGCAAAATGCAAAAATGACTAAATAAATGTTAGTTTGTATTATGACCTCACACCTGAGTTAGAGTACTCAGTTTCTTCATCTGTAAAATGGGGATACTGGTCTACATGACCGAGGCTGGGGCCCTTAGCCTGGCAGGGAAGGCTTTTCACTACTTGGCCCCACCTCACTGAGTAGCCTCATTGAGTTTGCTTCCTGCCCAGCACAGATTCCCCTCCCATTAGGCTAGCCCCCTTGCTGTCTTGAATTCATCTCCATGCCTTTCTTCATGCTGCCTCTCTTCACCTGGAATTCTTCTCTTCCCCATTCCAAAACCTAATTTTCCTTGAAAACAAAATTCAAGTCCTATGACTTTTATACTATATCATGAAATTTAGCGTTTGACCACATATTGCTCTATATTGTTCTCTAGTTCCAGCAATGTAAATTTTATCTTCCCAGATGCAGAGTAAATTCCATGAAAATTGGGCCAATATTCTCCATTTTTTTTGTTTTTGTTTTTGTAATCCCATGATACTGGATTGCGCTCGATTAGGTATATAAATGTCAATAAATGTACATCAGTGTTATCAAACTCAAACAGGGCCACTGAACTTTATATAAGGATCCCTGCTGGCTTCATATTGACTTAGAAAACCATATTAACATGTTCTACATTCCACTATATTTTTATTTATTTCATTAAGCATCTGGTTGTAGTGGGCTTGACAACCTGGAGACCTAGCCCATAGGTAAACTCTCTAAATTGGTCCTCAAAATATGGTCCAGGTTGTGACCTCTTTCATGAGATCTAGAAAGTCAAAACTATTTAAATAATGCTATTAACAAGTTTAAATTTGTAATACAGTTCATATTTATTCATATTACCCCACATACAAAAATATTCTTTAGGAGATCCTCCATTATTTTTGAGAGCAAAGGAGTCTGGAAACCAAAAAGTTTGAGAGCTAATGCTGTAAATCTTAATTTCTTCATCTGCAAATTAAAGACAATGATACTTTGCACAATCTACCTAACAGAATTATCATGAGGAAAGCACTTTGAAAATGTTTATGAAATTGTGGGCCTACTAGGTAAAGCAATGGATAAAATGTTGGGCCTGAAATTAGGAAGACTCATCTGTATTTGGGAGGGTGATTATAGTTTCTGCTTGTAAATTTGAGATTATAATCACCCTCCCAAATACAGATTTATGCAGATTCAACAAAGAACACTTACTAGCCATGTGACCCTGGGCAAGTCATTTAATACTATTTACCTTAGTTTCTTATTTAGAAAAGGAAATGGTAAGCCACTCCAGGATCTCACCCCAATGGGATCTCGAAGACTTAGACATGACTGAGAAACAATTGAACTATCAATATAATTGTGAATTCTTATTTTTAGGATATACTGAAACAATTATCATGAAAAGGGATGAAAAACATTTTTTGAGCATAGAAAACTCTTCTTAAAAAGTTTGAATCATACTAATTAAATACAGAGCAAAGCATCATGATATAGTAATAGAGAGTTGGTCTAGGAGTTAGGAAATCCTGCGTACTGGGTAGTATAATAGAGTGCAAAAGACACTAACCCTGGAATCAGAGAATCAGGTTTAAATCCATCTCTGACATTTCTACCTGTGCGATAATTTTTCTGGGCCTCAGATTCTTTCCTCATTTCTAAAAAAAAAAGAATTAGACTGGATGGCTTCTAAGCCTCTTCTAGCTTTGGACCAAAATTCAATGAATAAGTGCCACCTTTGACACTTACTGGCTATATGACCCTGCACAAATCACTTAACCTCTCTCTGCATTCAGGAAGCAGTCTTAGATTTGTAAGATGCAGAACAGTTGCTAATACCTATTAAAGAGAATTTCTTTCTTGGGACTTCCCTACTCTAGTGAAATCTCAAGTTAGGACAAAAAACCCAAAGTTTATACAAATGACTCCAGCAAAATGTCAGATGTATGAAGACTAGTACATGGAACTCCTGCTCTCTCTAAGGATAAAATCAATTTAAAAAAAGGGGGGGAAGCAATTTATTATAAGCAAAGGTTTGCATTAGATTTAGTGATCTTTCTGAATTTTAAAAATATTTTATAAATGTAAATATATAGGAAGCTGAATTTTGATGAATTGTAAGTCATCTGTTTAAAGACATGGTGACTTAACATCCATAAAATTCTTATGTTTTTAATTTTTTAAAAACAAAAATGCAAAGTTTATCTGCCAAGATCCTGTTAGGTGGATTGTTGTGCTCTGCTAATATTGTTGAAGACTCTTAAAATGATGATAAAGAATATAATAATTCCATCTTTCCTCCAGGATATTTGAGTATGATGGAAAAAAGAAGTGTAATATTCCCTTTAGGGCTGTTTCCCTGAATCCTGTTCAAATAGGTTCCCATATGACAGTTGCTCTTCACTGCTCTCAGGTTCTCTGGGTATCCCTTTGGGCTCTGGCTTCTAAATACTATTGCTCCTGAACCTTCACTGGTATTCTCCCTATTAATAATCAGAATCAGGTGAACTCCTATTAATTTTTAGAAAAGAGACTAACTGAAGAGGTATGGCATGCATAATGGATACAAAATGTTCTTCCTAAAGCACATGTATACATCTTCCTTTCGCAAGTCCCTTGGGAGAATGGGTTCAAACATAAAGTACAATGGTAGTGAGGAACACATGTGGCAAAGGGTACCTCCCAACTTTTTGTCCCAGCTTCCCCCTTTTTCCCTTTGTGGAGCCTTCATGAAGTTCTCCTTAAATATTTTTAGTTATCTCTCCACTATTTATTCACAAATACATGTTCATCAGAAGGATGAATGTGGCCAGCTTGATCTCCCCAAACTAATTTCTTTGAATTCAAAGTCACCAAAGAAAAGAGAATGCAATTTGAGTGGATTATACCATTTTATGCATTCAGTTCAGAGCTGTTACCTTCTGCATTACTGATTCTTCCACAACCAGTTAGAAGACTTTTTGTCAAGAGATAATACTAGCCTTTGAATTGTCATGGCCAGAAACTTACTTTCCAGTGTTTTCTCATTGTGGCTTAGACTGAAACTATCTCCACATTCTTAGAGGCCTAGACATTCATTGGTCACTCCCTTTATTAATTCTCCCACTCATTAAAATTTTTCAGTTCTCATCTAATCAGCTGGGGTGCATTTTGAACTCATTGTATTTATTCCCAATCCAAACCAATTCTCAAGGAACAAGTCCCAGGTAGATTCTATATTGTTCTTTTTGAATATCTTACTCAGTGTCTTCTACTTAAAAAAAAATCAGAAAAGTAACTGTGTCATAGATCTTATATTGTCTCAAATTTACAGGCAGAAATTATAATCACCCTGCCAGATACAGTTATGCAGATTCAACAAAGAACATTTTATAAAACTTATCAGAAGTTATTCTTTGTATTTATTAAAGTACCTGTCTTAGTGCTTGCAAAGGCAAGTTCCTCCATATCATAGCACCACTCAGGGACTACTTCCCTAACTTGCATTAAATATTGGTGGGCTAGGTCCCCAGAGGGATGCATGTGACTATCCTCAGAGTTTTAGAGGGAAACTTGAAGGGCTATATTTCTGTTATTGCTCATGAACCCCCACTAATGTGCTTCCCATTGATTATCAGCCACTTGTGTCAATTAGCTGTTAGAAAAGGGCATTGACTAAGATAATAGTCCAAGAATATTTGGTATAAAACATTCCTCCTCAATTGGAGTCACATTCTTGCTCTAGACACATCTTGGGGAAAGTGGGCTCAAATTTAAAGTACAAAAGTAGAGACACTATAAATAATTTATGTGACAGAAGAATATCTCACAGCCACTAGTTACTGGAAGTCCTTTTCTTCCTTTGTAGAGCCTTCTGGAGGCTGCTCTTAAATAATAGTTGTCCTCTGGGTTCTGAGACTTGGTGCATTTGTTGAGTCCATAACTGGCACATTTCACGGTTAACAAGGGATTACAGTTCCTAAAACTGCCACCATTCCAAGGTGATTTTTTTTTTTTTGGCAACTATTTTCACGTGCTTCATTTGCTATGGGATGAATGAATAAATTATTTATTAAGCATTTTAAGATGTGTAAATCACTGTGCTAAGCACTGGGAATACAAATAGAAGAGTTAAGACAATCCCAGCTCTCAGAGAGCTCACATTTTAATCAGAGAGAAACACATATGAAAAGTTTTCACTGCAAACAAGATGAAAAGGTCCCATGGTCCTTAGGATACAAAGGCAAAGTAGATAATAACTCCTCTTCCTTGATGTCATTTCTTGATAAAACCTTATAAACTTCTGATATTGAACTATTTAATGGTAAAAGGACCCTGGTAAGAACTTGGTTTTCTGAATCTTCAATAGATTTAACTATAGCACTTGTGAGAGTAGTTGGTTACTAGGCTGCATCTCCACAGGGGGGAAAGCATTATATTCTTCATTATTCATTGCCACTGGCTTAAGTAGACTACCATCAACCCTTGTCACCAGAGGTCCCTTCTGAAATATAAACAGACTCTCCTGAACCTGAAGAGGAGAGACCCAGAGACAGAGACAGACTCCAACCCTCCATTAAGTGATTTTCTTAGAAGACTGACAATCTTCTACCCCTACATTTGTTTGACAATGGATTTTACTATCCTGAACTGGCTTGCTTTGTTTTCTATAGGAACCAAGAAGTCATCCAATCACAACCTATTTCCTTAGTGGCATTAGTTGTCTGTCCAATGGTCAAAAGACTGTATTTTTCTCAAATTGATTAATGACCTACACATCCCCATCCAGCTTACACACTGAATCATTTGACTGAGCTGCCTTCTTTAATTACATTAATTAGGAGATAGAAGTCCCCAGCCAGATGGAAAGAAAGAAGGAAGGAAAGAAAGGAAAACAGGGAACATAAAGTAAATAAGTAATAGGCTTGAATAATTGCTCACGTCATTATTTCTCTTCTTACTAGGTATAATGCTATCCCAGAATGAATATTGTGACATTACAATAAACTGAAAACAGAGCTTATTAGAAATTAAAGGTAGCTCTTCTTCATCTATGGATTTTTTTTAACAAAGAAGTAAACCTCCAAAAATCCTAAGTGCTTTAGTTTTTTTATATCATTCAGGATATGGATCAAAATTAGAGATGCTATTCAACAAAATTTTAAGTTATTTATTAAGTGCCTACCATGGTCAGGGTATTAGGCTTATCAGGCTATCAGACCCTGGAGAGACAAAAAAAAAAGTGACATTAAAACCAAGACACCTTGCTCTTAAGGAGGGAAAGACATATATGCAAACAATGAAACTATAGGCAGAATATAAATTAAATTCAAAGGCAATGTCACCTCACTTCCAATCACCCTTTAGCTTTCATGTCAGATTTAAAAGGCATGTGTGTTTTCACAGAATCACAGAACTATGGAATAAAAAGGGGCCTTCGGCCAAATGACTGGCCCAAGATCACCTAGCAAGTTAGTGGCAGAATCTGGACTGGTTTTGTGAAACTGAACATCAACTTAACCCAAGAAACTCATGGCAGTGATTTAAAAGTATTACATAGATAATAGCTTTAAAATTTGACTCTCTCATTGTGACCATAAAACAATTCTCGAAGGCAGCTTTAAATGAAACAGTTTTCATTGTTCAAACATCTAAAAAGCCAACCAGCTTTCAGAAATGACTAAATGACCTACTAGTATTCTTTATTCTTTTTTCTTTTTTTAATGGAGGCTTTTGCTCCCCTGCTGAGACCACGTATTATATCCAGTTTCACATCAGAATGAATTTTTGTGGCTAAGTTTGAAAACCTCCTGAAAATAGCAATTAATAATGGAAAAGCTGACAGACCCATAAGTGTAGTGGCATGAATGGCACTGCTATAATTATGTGCCTTGGTGTGCTTATATACATGTAAACACATTATAAAAATATCGTATGTGTACGTGTATGTGACACTGTGTCCTCATACAGGTAGTTGGGGAATAGATTGCATATACATTCAATTCAATTCAACAAATATTTATTGAATATAAAATGTGTAGCCTTGGATTAGGTGCTACTAAAAATAAAGTTTAAATTTTATATTTGGGTAACTCTCCTCATTTCTCAAAGTATTTTACATTTATGATTTCATTTGATCCTCAAAACAACCCCTTACTTAAGGATATTGTTACACCATTTGTGAGATGAAGAAACTGAGACAGTGAAGTTAAGTGACTTTCCATCAGAGCAATCACTAGAATCTGGTCTGATGGCTCTAATTTCCAATTCTCAATTTTTCTACCACTCTAAATGACAATCTCTTCTTCAGGATCAAATGGTATGTCTTCATAATTGTAAAAGTGACATTTCACTGTGGTAGAGTGCTAGCAGCCAATTGTCGATAGCTCTAAAATAATTAGGAGCTTAACAGATTTCTTTAAAAAGACAAAGATAGTTCTTTGATTTTAGTATTTTAAAATTTGGGGAGACCCCCTAGTAGTTGTGATTCAGAGGAATTTTTTGTCAGCGCTTCCTCTGAAATCAAGGAAATACTTTTAAAAAGATGTCTTAAGACCATGTCTCACTGAGCGAAGTCTGTATTTATATTAGTTTGCTCTCTTAAATCGGTCTCATCAAAACTCAGAGTTGGGATGCTACATTGAGTTGCTTTGCTAGAATCATGATCATTAGGATAGATTTCAATGACTTTGGAAGCCAAGGACAGTAGCCTTTTACCCTCATGTTAATAGAAAAAGGCTGGTGCTAGCAGTGAAATCTGAATACGCTTTATCTTCATTTTTTAAAATTTGGTAATGTTACATGTTTTTGTGGAACATTTCTTGGCATGAGACTGTTCACAAAGGCGTTTTCAAGGGATAATAAAAAGGACATTATGTAGCCCCATACCTACAAAATCATTGAGATGTTCGACATTGTGTACATGTCTAAAGCTATTATTGAACAAACCTTTAGCTATTCAGTAACAGTGGATTTGTGTTACTCTTCTAAGCACTTTGTACAACCAAGAAGTTTCTATGTTAAACTTCAGAGAGATAGTGTGCATTATACCAAATACCAAATCATTCCATTTGTTATGTGTATTGCTTATGCATCGGTGGTTCATTTTTGATGTAAAAAAAAAAAAGAACTTGTCAAAATATTTAATTTTTCTTTTACTAACATCTAATCTCAGTGTGAATGGTCAGAAGCCTAGTGAGAACAATGAGTCTCCCTATTTAAGAGAAGTTCTCTAAATGTTTGTGTCCATGTCTGGTCACTTTCCAGTTTAAAAATGTGTGACTTTCTTTTCTAATGTTCTAGGGGAAAGCGATGGTATTTGCCCCACTCCGAGGGACTACTCTAAACCAGTTTTGCAATCTAGCTGAAAAAGCTGGTTTCTCTCTCCAAAGACATGAAAATTATGATGAACACATTTCAAACTTCCACTCCAAGGTTAGTTTTCTGCTTGTGTTAGATAACACTTTAATCCGCATTGCATTTTGAAGAGATCATGGTCTTTTTGGCAGGTAACCTAAATATTTGATTAAAGTACTTCTTAGGTGTGTTGCTTCTGAACAGCTATTTGTATCTGATTATTTTTGTGTGGCAAAACCATCTTTTATCTTTGCACGTCTAGGAGGATTTTACAGAAATAGCGCCTGTTTACTCTTTTTTCCAATAACAAACTAATCTTTCCATTCATAATAGTCTAATTTGTAGGATGTAGGATGGAGATGGCCATAGAAATGAATAATAAACAAGCATTTATATTTTAATGAAAAAACCTACTGCCTTTAAGTAGGTTAAATGCTTTGCTGTCCCAAAATAAATAGAAGGTGAATGTCTAATTGTATCATATCGTACTGTAAATCCTTATCTCCCCTGGCTTTATAGCTGGGTCAGTTGGCAGTTTCAGACCGCTAAATCTCATACAGAATTTCACAGTTGCGAGGTTATATGTCAGATCGAGGAGCTACAAGATTTAGGTCAAAAGCACTTATCTGAGAGTGATTTCTAAGCTTGCTTACATAAAGCAGTGTTATCAGCCTTTTTATTATTTATAGGAGAAGAGTAATGTAGGACACCGAGAGGCAGGTGTTCAGCAGAAAACTTTTTAGGAATCCCACGTTTGTTAATACATGTCAGGCTTATCAGGATCACATTTATTACCTCTGATGATTTTAGGGCACTGCTCCATGCCTCAACAGAAATCTCCTGCACCAGCTAATCTGACCTCAGCAAGATCCTTGGGCTTGTCATGATTTTGCAAGTTGTAGCTGCAAAAAGTAAAGGCTTGACCTTGATTTTCTTTTCCTGGGAAAATATTAATAGCCTCCTCAACACTCTTTAGTCCCCATTAGTCTAGTAGAAAAATGCTTTGTTTTTAGGGAAAATGGGGGCAGACTGAGTTTCATCTTTGAAGAGGGAATGAGGAAACCAGGAACTTCCTGGAAATGTCTTGACTACCTGGGGTCACCAGGGTCCCATTTCAGTCCCTGGAAGAAGGTTTACTAAAATGGGATCTTGTGGACTGAAAGAGTTAAATACTTCTCTAACTAGCAATTTATTCCTTCCAACAGAATCTGGTCCACCATTTATTATAGGAGGGGAGGGAAAGAAAATTACATGTAACTCAGCTCTCATCCAGTTGCCTAGAAGCCTATTTTCTACCATTCACCCCACCCCCCAGAATAGGAGGAATGGCTTTTAGGATATTATGTGGTAGGTGGAACGTTCTCTCATCCTCCCCCCTTTTTCCCCTCCATCTCTCATAACAGAACAGTCTCCTCTCCAGCTATAGTTACTAGGGAAGAGATTAGAGGTACAGAGGTCACCTGATGATGAATTTTAACATGGTGCCTTGCACTCATATAAATGTGAATCATCATTATCATCTCCTGGAACATCAGATGTATTTTATCATTGTCAGCTTGGAAAATCCAGGGTACTGGGTGATTACGTGAGGCTCTGCACTGTGGGACGTGTCCACTCTGTTGTCTACAGTGACCATGCTAAAGTTAACTGTGGAGTCCTTGGCTTCCTCCCCCCTTTACCTGTATTTGATCAGTAAATAGTCTCTGTCTAGTCCTACCTCAGCATGGTGCACGCCCACAAATAAGCACCCTCAAAAATAATCATCGACTGATTGACTAGTTTCTCAAAAGTAGCATTTATTGAATAAGTAAAATTGACAGAGGGCCTTAATTCATTATCTCAGCATAAATGTCTAAAAAATCAAAGTATGTGAGTTTTCCCCTTTTCATTCATTTTATATATTACCTCAGGGATCTCTTTTGTCATCTTTTAAGCAGCAGAAATGTAATACAATACTGCTGGGAGGAGTTGTCTAGGGAGAGCTTTAAGTATTTGATATAACATAAAAGCAACAACATACCCAAAGTTTTTGGTGGTCTTTAGTCCAAAATGGGGGGGGAAAAGGTGCTGGATTTAGAATGAGGAGACATCCTTATTTTGAATCCTGGCTGGCTGGCTCTCGGTTTTCCTCATCTGTAAAATGAGGATGGAAGATACCCTTCTAGCTCAAAAGCCTAAAATGGCACGATGATAGTAGGATGTAGGAAGGGAGGGCCTCTTGTCCCCCAAACCATACTACAGAGTGCCAGGCTTTCTGACATTGGAATCATTCCTCTCAGGATGGACACATACTGGCAAAGCTAGAAAGTTTACATTTGTAGTTATAATGTACAAAATAAGAGCGTGCAGAAGGGATTTCCATTGAGCGAGGGCAGTTGGGAGAAGCTGGTGGCAGAACTGGTCTGGACCCTAACAGATTCAGAGAGTGACCATCTTCCTAAAAATTGATTATGTATCAAAGTCACCAAGAGAGCTCCATTGTTTCTCCTTTGCCAGCATCCCAGACCTGCTCAGGACCAAGTAGGAAGCACTTCTGAATACTGGACAAGTGACCCAAGCCCAGGAAGACCCCAGAGTAGGATAGGGAAGATGCCTTTTGCTGGAATTCCCATATTTAAAAGTTTTCCCTCTTACTGAGGGAAACCAGTTGTCTTGCCGTCCATCTCCTTGTAAACTTCCCATCTTCCCTGGGATGAGACTGCTCCCAAATGAAGTAGGAGTTTTCCTTCAGGCTGCATGTTATCCTCTTAGCCCTACTGTTTTGGAATAGAGCGTAACCAGCTGGAGAACTGTAAGACGCCTGATAATTCAGCTCTTTGCTGCTGTCCCGTCTTAATCTTGTTACACAAATGGTTGTGAAGAGATTCATGAATTTTAATTTTGCCCTCTGCATTAGTGCCTCATGTCACTCATACACAGCTGCCTCCTATGTAGAGTTTTTCACCCCTCCTCCTACAACAGGGGGAAAAAATTAGTTACAATCTTGGCAGTAGTGCAAGTTTAAAAAAAATCCACAGATTTAGGCAGCCACCCATGAAGCTGATTAACAGTCAGTGATCAGGAGGAACAGCTTTGCCTCTTAAACTTTTCACCTTTCATTGTTAGCTGTGAAATTTTATTTCCGTTAAAAAAGCAAGCCTGTAATCAAATCTGTGCCATTCTATACTTTCTGCCAGGGCTTTGGTTATACTGCACCCACCTTCTGCAACCACCTTGCTCTGGAGCCAATCTGCAGGAGGTGGTGGATGCTCTGAAAACACTGGCTTTGCATCTGTCCCAAGTATGGGGAGGAGAAAACAAAACCCAGCTCGCCACTCCTGCCTCTCTCGGACCTTTTGCTAGCTACGGAAGGCACTGCCCAGCTGGGCGGCTCAAACGTGTCCAGATGTGAGGTTGGCAAATTGTTGAGTGGCACAGAGCTCTGACTTAGGAAATGGCTGGAAATGTTGTCAGCTTGAAATTTTATTAATAAAAATCGCCTCATTCATGAAAATCGCTTTTAAAATGCCATTTCCTCTCAAGCATTGTTTTTTTTTTTCTCTATTTAAAACTACCTGTGTTGATTTATTTTCTCTCTGTGTGTATGCATGTGCTCACACACATGTGTGCACTTGGTAATGAAAATAGTCTCTGGCTCTGTGGTAAAGTCAGGACATTGTGTCAAAAGAACGGCCATATTGCATTTCTGCTTATCTATTCAAAATGCCACATTATAAGTGGCTGGTGCTCAGAATCTGTGTGGTGTGCTGTTGATAATTGTGGATACTGTAAAGGGTAAACAGTATGAACTCCACTCCTGCGGCAGCTATTCACAGGGTAAGGCTGAGTGTGTTACATCCAATTATGAAGTAAAGCATAATGCTACTAATAGCAGCTATGTAATTTAGTTCAGTCCTCAAAGACCTTGCTTTAACCTGCAAAATTGAAAAATTGTTTTATTCACAATTTGCTTTTTGTTCATTTTTTTTAAAAGGTGCCTTTTCATTTCTTAAAATTATAATTATTAATTGGGCACAGAAATATAGCTTTGATACATGGAATTACTCTTAAGCCACATAACATTCCCCACCGAAGCAGGTATTTTTCTAACTGTTTTGTGTGTGTTTCAAGTACCCTGATGCTATAGTCTTGACACGTTCATGATCTGGTGACAGGTTATAATATTTTCTTGGAGGGTTCCCTCCTCCTCCATCGCCGGAAGGGCTCACATATGGCATTGAACTGGACCTACCCCCTTCCAGGAATGAAGCCTCCGTTTTGGCCTGCAGAGGTCAGCACAGAATCCAAGTTAAAAGTGGTTTCTAGTCCATATTTACAGAAGAATTATTTATCCCACATATTACCTCAGGGACTTTATAAAGAGCTCATTTGAGTCTCTCTCTATTAGTACATTGTGAGTGAGTAGGTCAGCTGATTCAAGCTGAGTAATCAACTTTCCTTTATCCCCACTCCCTGAGGAAAGAATTCAGCTGCCTTTGCCCCCCTCTACCCAGTGTAAAGCATTTGGGGGGAATTCCCTCTGTCACTCTCCTAAGTTGGGGGCAAGTAGGATAAGAAATGTTTGGACATAGTAGGTCCTGACTGGTGATTTTGCTATAGGAAATCTGTGAGTTCATTTATCTACTATTCCTCTAAGAATGAACAAAACGGGGAACTGAGATTAAAAAAAAATAAAGATTAAAAGAAAACTATGTTGGGGTGACAAGAATCTATAAAGACCTTTCCAAATTGATAATCTTCTAGGAAATGAATTGAAGTTACTTTAGTGATTATGCAACCAATACCTCGATAAAGTAGATTAGAAAGAAAAAACTAAATCAGCTTTTCCCCCACGCAAAGAGAAAAGTGTGTTAATTAATGAGGGGCCCAAAGCTTCGGGAGCCACTTCCCAGCTAAGAACTATGCTCTAGAGAAGGTCTACATTCCAATTACATTTACAGTAACCTCTCCTACACGAACTCATATTTTATTTTTGGGGAATGGGGAGAAAGCAGAACTAAGCTGCTCTATTTTAGAATGGAGGTGGTGTTTGTATACCAATCCCTAAATTAGTTTATTTTCCAATTGAAAATATTATGCAGGGTGTCCTTATCCCCCATCACTTTTAAAAAATAAAATATTTAACAAGTATTTCTTAAAAATCCAATCAAAGGTCTCAGATTAAACACTCAAAAAAATATGAGTTTGCTATTTATAACATACAAAATATCTTTTACCATTCTGGCAAATTAAGGATATGTTCATTCTAGATTTGTCAGTCTTTTAAAAAAATTTTTAATTTATTATGGAAGCTTGATGAAGCTTGACCTAAAGAGTTGGTGCTCTGTTTTCCTCTGAGAAAGGAGTTTTTGAATTTCACATCATTAATTTAAAAATAAATAAATAGCAAACTCTTCAGGAGCAGCTACCCTGCCCGATATATGAGCCCAGACAAACCTTGTTGTGTCGAGGCATTGCCAGGGTCTGGTAATGTCTAGCGATCTCTAGCACAATGGGGTGGGGAGGAGGATGGAGCTTCAGCATCATTACACATAGCTTGGTCTAGGGCTGGTAAGTTAACCTCCTGGTGAAAAACTTCACACTTTCTGGTGAAATCCTTGGGTAATATCATTAACTTCCTGAGTCAGTAATTTGTTTTTGGATTTTTTTTTGTAAAATGCTGTTTGTGTCCTGAAAAGTGCTGTTCATAAAAAATTACTAATGATTCATATCTTCATAATGCTGTCATTGGGTTTCCAGAGTACTAAAATTATGTTTGCTTTTAAATTGTGTATCAGACAGTGGATGCTTAGGGATTGATATTTTTTCATAAATGGTACATTTATGATCTAGATAAGAGGTTAGTTATTATCTATAGATTAAAAACTCATCTTTTTATTTTTTAAATTTTCAGTTGAAAAATGAAGAATGGGATACATATGAAGAAGACCTTCATTATCCACTTCTACTAGTTTTAAGCAAACACGGATAAAATACAAACAACTCAGAGAAGGCAAACATCAATATGTATAGTCATATATTTTTTCAAAATAATATGAACATGTAATTGATAAGAGAGACATGTTTGGTTTGGGGATTTTTTGGATAGGTTGTTTTTTTGTTTGTTTTGTTTTGCTTTGTTTTTGTGTATTGATTATAAAAATTTCTAAGATTTCTGCATTGTGTCACCTCCAGAATATTGTAAGGTTTTGAGTTTCAGGTTTTACCTTTTTTTAAATACAGTGATTCTCAAGTTCTTCAAAGCTGTGTTTTCCTTGTCCTCCTAGCCGACTTCATGCTTTTCCTAAACCAAATTGTTTTGTTTGCCTGTGAAAACTCACATATATTTGTGGTAAACTCTAATGCTTTTCTGATTAATTGGGAACAAAATTCTTTTTAGTTAGAGTTTTTATAGAGGTTTCTTTTGGGGGAGAGATTTCTAAACAAGACATGTCATGATTCTTCTTTCCCCAAAAAAACTCATTTCTTTGGAACCTCCACCAAATTAACTGTTTCTTTCTCTTTCTCTCTCTCTCATATACACAGATATTCTCTCTCTCTCTCTCTCTCTCTCTCTCTCTCTCTCTCTCTCTCTCTCTCTCTCTCTCTCACACACACACACACACACACACACACACACACACACACACACACACACACACACACACACGACGCTTTTTTCTCCTACAGATGTATAAGAAATCACTACATCAGACTAAAGCATCATAAACTGACCATTTGTCCTTTGGACACAATAGTTTGCCCAGCCCTCTGCTCCTCCTCTCCAATTATGTGTGATTAGTCTCAGTGTGTTGTGTCAAGAAGGGGGAGTGTGCTGAGTGCTTATTATCTGTTTAGGTACAAGAAGAGCACATTTAGGCTCTGACTATGAATGAAAAGTGAGCCTTTATCGAGTCTAAAATCTAACTGCTGCTAGTCTGCAGGCCACTTTAAAAACAGGTCCTTCCCAGAAAAAATTCTAAGCAAATGACTGATAAACTGGATTGCATATATGGGATTAAAAAAAAAATCAGTCTTATAATTATCTTATTTAAACTAAGCATATGTTGTTATTTGAAGTACTTCCAGGGTATAGTAAACATTACATGGGTGCTACCCAGGACAAAAAGAGAAACACTTTTCTGCAGGGAATCTGAGCATATTCTTTCCCGGTGCTTCATCAAAATGGTTTAAATGCTTTTGTAGAAATCCAGATGTTTATCTGTAAAGGATCATCTGTGCACACTTAGCAGTAATGCCATTAGCAGGTTATCTCTCTCTGCATCCTCATTCAATACTAGGGGCAAAATAATGGATATTTAATTTAAAGACCTTTTTTAAAAAAATTAAAGAAAAGGAAAAATTTGATGAAGATCCTTTAGCACGTTAAACAAACTTGGCTGTCATTAAAAAAAAACACTCACTTCTAAAAGTCTTCCTCTGTTCATATCTATCATCAAACAAATTTTTCACCACCATCAGTTTGCATGTCCTTATATTCACCACTTTTTCTGCTCCATTAGAACACCTAGACAGATCTCTGAAGGCATAGGTCAAGTCGCAGTTAGATCATACATTTCTTTCTCACAAAAACTTGAATTGCAATGCCAAGTGATGGGCTAACATCACAATAACAGCAATTTATTCCTCTTTGGATAAAACAGCAGTCTATTCTCAGTGTTAGATAAAGACCAGGGCAATGCAAACCAGCCATTTAGCTGAGTAGTTCAGCTAGTGGTAGCTCTCCTTTGGGGATTGTATGGGTTGCATACTGGCTGAATATTTTCTTGTTTAAAAATCAGAAACATTTGGGATGTTTTAAATAACGGTACAAATTGTTGTCCTTCTCTTTTTTTTTTATATTGGGGGAAAAAAAGCAGAGAATTTTTCCCCACCAAGGCGGTTACAAAATCTGAAACAAAGAAAACCCCATCTCAACACTGACACCCCAGACTGCCCGTTCTTTCTTTTGAGTGTGTGATAAATACAAATATGCGCCTATATTCACACATACACAACAGAATAATTAGGCTGTCTCATGAAAATACATAAATGGACAAGAATTACATTTTCATTTGGTGTTTAGGGTAAAGAAATGTCGGTATTTCTTTCGCTGAGAAGAAAATGTATTTTTTTAAATGAATTGCTAAGATTTAGTTTCTGCTTTGGGTGTAATGTTACCAGATCCTGGTAAAAGATTGTGACTTAAAAACATTCAAAGAGAAACCTATGATATTCCATACTTACAAATACACACAGTACAGGGGCCTGCTTATTGAATAAAAACATAGAAATTGTTGACTATAAAAAGTTAATGATTCCTTAGTTATTCTTTCTATTTAAAAAAAAAAAAACCTTTTCCTGGAAATAATCCTACTTTTTAGATTTCTTAGAGGTTATATAGGAGACTGACATTGTATACTGTGGTTGTATTCAAAATGTGATCAAGATCTAGAAAGACATATCAAATGTTAACAGAATGCTGATCATGGGGTCAAAAATCCTTTGGCATTAAAAATTTCCATGTTGATATATCTGTTGTTTTCTGATTAAAAAATATTTTTACATATTGATGTTAGACCTCCATAACTGCCATTAAAACGTATGATCCATTTCATTACACAAGCAACTCTTTCAAAAGGAAGTCTTCTATCTGATTAGAAACTCACAAGTATTATGTCACTATATATTTTTCCTAGCTTCTGAAAAAGCTATACCACATTTAGGATAAAACTTAAATTCCTAGGGCACCTCTGTCAGACTAAGTTAATTTTGTCAATGCAAAATTTTTTTTCTGATATTACCCGTAGTGGTTTATCATGTGATGCTCTGAAAAGCCAATTCGAGTTAGTTATGAAAAATATATTTTATTTTAGCACAAGACATATGATGTGAATTGGGATATAAGTGCTAGAAAAGGCTACCTAAGAGGTTGATGCTATTTTGTATAAATCGTGTATTTTGTTGGCTTTTTGACTGAGCATGAAAATGTAACTTCCATTAGGGAAGGGTAATTTAGTTGCTTGGTATTCAGCAGAAAACTTGTCGGGGCCATAAAAGCTTTTCTGGCTGGTTCCTCGGGTGTTTTCAGAGAAGAGCTGCCCACCCCTTGCTGTTTTTCCCTTTGGCTTCAGTATGGGCCGAATTTGCCACTACATACCTGTTGAATCAATTTTGGGGATCCAGCAGTTAACTGAATGAATAGAAGGATTAGTGGCCCTCCAGAGCCCTATTTCAACAGCCAGGTGTCTGTCCTAACTAGTTAACTGCTTTTGACAGTTGAAGAACCTGGTTTTAATGCTATAGGCAATGGGGTTTGTTTCCCCTCCCCCTAAACACCTCCCCACACATACACACCTCCAGGAGCTGAATGGAACATACCTTTTCCTAATAGTTTGGTTTTTTTTTTTTTTTTTTTTTTAAGGAATTGACCATCCTTTTCCCACCTACCCCCACCTCCACCTAGGATGCCATTGTGCTTAGTCAGCACTTGACTTGTAGCCGACCATAACACAGTACTGTGTCAGTCTTGGCCATTTTCCTAGAAAAGGCTTTGGAACGAAAGGTTGGGAGGTTATGATAAGGAGAAAATCGAAGTGTAAAAATGGCCCTCCATACTGGGGGAGGAAAAGCTGTTTAGACTACTGAGACTTGTCTCTAGTCTGCAAACCACAAGTGCCCCTCGGAGGTTAGGATCTCCTGGGTCCTGGCCGTATGAATTATGTAGAGCAAGTTAATCCCCCTTTGAGGAAAACTTAATTTGGAATCCAAAACTGTTTTTCCTCTAAGGAGTGAATTTCAATGTAAGGCAAAAGCTATTTAATTTTTTTAATAAAGCAGGACATTCAAAATCTTCGGGCAATTTTTGGAAGCTAAATACCATTTGTTTTTCACAAATTTCTCTTCACTTAGGTGACTGGCATTGGCTATGGGGATCAATGTGGTCTCTGCCTTGGAAGTCTGTGTACTTGGGGGTGTGCTTGGAGAGGCTTGGTTCTGTCCTTTCTTCCTCCTGACTTTTCAATTAATACACTTTCTAATAGATTAAACAGATCATACTGTGACTTTTAAAATGTCAACAAGCTAGTAAACAGAAATATAATAAAATGGCTAATGGGAGATTCAGTAGTTAATAGAGACCCTGAAGTATGAGCATATACAGTAGCTGTATATTGGAAACTGTGCAACTGAAGATGGCTTAGTATTGCAAACTGAGGAAGAAAATTGTTTTTAATTAGCACCTTCATAAGAACTGCTGATTAATACTGTTTTGTTTGGTGAAAGGCTTTCAGCTGAGTAATTTGTGCAGCCATTTCAACAGTTTTGTTAGAGCGGATCTCCTGTTGTTAAACACAAACAGCAGATGATAATGGTGGAAGATGAGTTTGTCATGTAACAATTTACCTTATAAAAAAGCTTTATAGAAAACCCAATACAGTAGGTACCAGCAGAAATCACATATTTTAAATCCTTCCAAAATTGCAGTGTGCCATGCTTGTGTTGGGTTGTTGTTGTTGTTGGGGGTTTTTTGGAGACTAGAAACAGATTTTATATCATTTATAAAATTATATACACAATTTAAAGGTGGTGTAGCATGGACAGACCACTTTCCCAGCTACAGTTTATATCAGAGCAGTAAAGTAGCCTTGTATTCAAACACTTTCTAAACTACACAAAGCAGGTTAGAAAATCGAAGCCTAATTAAATAATATACTTGCATATAAATTTGCACTGAAGGTAGATGTAGGGAAAATAAGAATCACCGTTCTTCTACTAGACAGGTTTAGTCCACATAAGACCTTAAAAGATCTCTCTCATTTTCTCTTGGGAGGTTTAATTAATCACTTTTTTCCTCCTTCTGGGGAATGTTTTTAATGGGCAAGTGAAAACAGTCCCATTCATTGGAACCTGACGAGAATAAGATGCTAATTTCAATGAACTCTCATCAAATGCATATTGCCCAAGCCAGAAGCCTGGGAACTTTTTTTTTTTTTAATCAAATGCAATGGCAAAGAATATTTGCATTAAAATATTACACTAACCAAGGCTGGTAAGAACTGTAAATTATCAGAGTGCCATAAACGAGCATGAGATTTTTTTTCTTTTTCTTTTTTTCTTTTTCTTTTTTTTTTTTGTAGACAGGCCTTCGGGGTAATAACAAGGGTTGAGGCTCAATAAGGTTTAGACAGCATAATAGTCTACAAAGAAAAGCCACAGAGCGCTAATGTGAAGGAAGAGCTGTCCACCACATGCAGCAAAAATCACCAAAGGTCATTTTATGGTAGCAATTGTGACATAAAATTGGTGGTCATGCTACATGTCTAATACTCAGCAGAGCTTTATAAATGATGGCCCCTAGCGATGGCTGTCATTAAGTGCTTTCATCATAATAAACTTTAAACTGTTGGCTTTATGAATCGCCAGCCAGCTTCAGCTGTTCGTTGGATGGAGCTTGCAGCGCCTTAAGTGTGACAAGACCTATTAGGAATTGCAACCATGTTTCAAGCGTACTTGGCTTTCCCACTCCTGGGGTGATTGCTGCCTATTAAACGGCATCTGGGAAGATTTTCCTCCAGCAATCTCTGATCAAGAGCTTTTTTGGGGGGCTTTGACCTGCATTTCCTTCAAGACTTTCTCTGAGGAGTTTTATAAGAGCAAAACTCCAGAGGATTTATAGCCACTTCTGATTAATACCTTTTCATTTTTTTCTAGCAACTCTCCCAGTGCTGCATAGAGAAAAGCTTTCATTGTTCCTAAGGTGCTTATTTGTGACCTTTTCTCTGCTTCTGATTCCCTCTAACATGTTCTCAGTGAAATCCTCGGGGTGGAACCAAGACAGTTGTTGAAGTTGTTACAAGCTATGGGGGGGAGGGGGGGAAGGAAAGAATTGGAGGATGGGGAAGAAGAGAGAGAGAGAGGGAAGGAGAAAAAGAAGGGGAGAGGGAGGGAGGAGGAAGAAGAAGAGAGAGGAAAGGGAAAAAAGAGAGAAAGAGAGAAGGGGTTGGAGGGAAAGAAAAGAAGGGAGAGAGGGCAGGAGAAGAGAGACAATGAGGGGGGAGAAAGAGGAAGAGAGAGGGCCAGAGGGAGGGAAAGGGGAATGGGGGGAAGAGAGGGAGGGAAAGAGAGGCAAAGGGAAGGAGAGAGAAAAAGAGAGGCAGGGAGAATGAGGAAAACTGAGGAGAAAAGGAGAGGGAGAGAAAGAGGAAGAGAAGGAGACTTAAATATTTTAAAGAAATACATGCACAAAAAGGAACTAGCTCCGCCTATTTCAACGCCTAACCAGCAGTGACATCAGCAGCCACCCGAAGAACAGAATGCATTCACAATGAGCCCTCCGTGTAAATTGAACACTACACATAAAGATTTCATGATTCAAATTACACTTTCATTAACCTTTCACACGGGAAGTCTTTTAGTTTCTATAAATCTTCCAGTGACTTACCATCTGTCCTGCTGGTGTGAATAATAGATGTTTGGGGAATCACTAGTATAAACCCAGAGTATTTAATTTACAAGGACAAAATACATTTTTCAGAGCCACTTAGAAGGGACTTTAATTACTTCTTGTCACCTTTTCAAACTTGCTGGGTGGTGTTGTTGATTTTGGGTTGCTGTGATGGTGATGATGGTGTTTTTTACCCAGAATTCTCTGGAGTTGACTCAGATGTTTGGGCCTTGGTAAAAGCTTTAAATGTCTAAGACCCTGCCTTAATACTTTTATTAGTCTTTCTTTTAAGCCAGGTAATATCCTAGGAGATAGCTAGTTGAATGTCTCAGGTGTGGACCATTACACAATTAAATTACCAAACCTCAGAAGGGATTAGATTAGGGCCCAGCAGGGAGCAGCTGGGAATTCTTGGGTAGAGAGAGGATTTTTAAGTAGCAGGGGCCTCTTTACATGAATAGCATCTTCCTGCTTTGGAGGTTATCACAAACTTGTTTCTCCAGATGAAGCATTTTTCCTAGGAATGGGATGTCATAGTACTGAAAACCATTTTTCAATACTCTAAGCCAATAAAAAAATGAATAAGAAGGAAGATTCAAGGCTTTTCTCATACAAAGATATGGATCTGTTCAAATATCAGCCCATGAGCAAGGATGAACAACCCTATTTCAGAACAGTTGTCTTGGTGCAGTAGGTGAGGTCAATTTGAAGAATTTCCGCTCCCCCAACAAAAGGAGTGTTTGAGAACTCCATATAGAAGTTACCTCAGTTGTCTTGGTGACATTAAGGAGAAGGATCCATGGAGATAATGCTTCATTTCCAAAGGAAGTCTTTCCACATCAACATTATTGCCAGATCAAATAATAACTCATTAACAAGGCCATCTTTGACAACATACTATTTTTCACAGGCTATTCTCATAAACAGCTATTATCATTCAAAAATTCCTTTACTCTTTCTTCAACATCATTCTCTACCTATACCTCTTTCAAGGAAAAGGGGAAGGAGACACATGATCAAGGGCAGAATTTTCCTCCAGTCCCCTTTAAATTCTTTTTTTCTTCAATTTCTTTTATTTCACTTTACCTCTACACTCTTTCTGTTGACCTCAATTAAGTAGTCCTCAATTAGTCATCTTGCATTGCTCACCCTCCTAGCATTCCTCAAGAGAGCTACCCTTCTAGAATCTGAGCCCTTTCCAACAGAGCAACCAACCCCAGCTCACTCTGCCTTGGAAATCAAGGAACGCCTGATGAATGAATGAAAGGCTAGGAGGTTTTTAATTGTCTAATACTAGGAAAAAAGCCTTGTGGCAGGAATCCTCTCATTCTGCTTTGCTTCTCCCTGGCTACATCCTCTTAGCCTTTATCTTCTCATGATTCCTTGTTTTCATTAAAGGAAAACCCTGGACTGGCTCATCTTTCCTCATTCGCACTATAATAAATCTCACCGTTCTAGCTCTGTGACTGACAAACAACTGGCTAAGTAGTCTGAGGGTGTTCCTATTCTGGATGGAAATCTATTCAACTCTATATGACATCAGATCTTTGGCTTTCCTGTGTTTATTTAGGCTGTGGAACTTGCCAGTCAATGAAATGTAAAAGTTCTTCATAATACTTCAGTCAAGGTCAGTGAGCAAGCCCATCCTATCCCAGTCTTGTTTTACAAACATGCAAATAAGCCAGAGTCCTAGTATCTCCTTGGAACTTGGAAGAAGGTCACCAGGCTGTTTCTAACTTAGGATGGTTGCATTTAAAAGCTTTAACCAAATGACCCTTGTTTCCACCTTCAAGTGCATTATACTTCCTTTTTTATTTTTTCTTCTCCACTGCCTTCATTTTCAAAAGTGGAGGTCACAGCCTCCATCTGTTTACATTTAAATGGAAGGCTCTCATCTTATTTCTTCTTGGTCAACAGTGACCAAATTAATTTTGTGAGAGCACCCTGAGGTCCAGAGGGAGTGAGACAAAGAAGAAGAGAGGGAAGAGAGCATCCTATAAGTTCTTTGGTTTTCTGAGACCTTTCTCCCTCAATGATACTTGTTCTTGATTCACCTTCATCAAGTGTGAGTGGGATCCAATGTGGAAAAAATCAGTCTGTGACAAATGCAAATGAAATCACTGTGTTTGGTTTGACTACCTCATTAATCTGAAGTTCTCCATTCTCTTTTGCTTTCAAAAAATCATTTTAGGATGAAAGCTTTTGAGATTAGAGAGCACATTAATGTCCTCTAATTGCAACTCCAGCCATCTATCATGTAAACAGGACTACCCAAGCATCTTGCCATATTCCCTATCACACCCTTCTCCCTACCTGCAACAGCAGACCTCTTTCCACCATTCCCCCTAAGTCTGGGGTTGGGGCGGAAATCCACTCAGCTCCAAGGTTCTCCTGAACTGTCTTGATTTGTGAGCAAGTGAAATCGTACATATCTCACTAATATCTAGCTGGCTAAGAGCAATGGAAATCAGTGGGAACATGGCAGGGGAGGACTGTGACAGCAGGAAGATAGCAAGATATAGGGTAAGTTCTAGTTTTCTAGACAATGGCATACGGGACATTTAGAAGTGACTTGCCCAATATTACATAGCCAATATCAATCAAAGATACAATTTGAAGCCATGGTTTTCCTGGCTTCAAAGCTAGTTCTTTATCCACTACATCATACTGCCTCTCATAGTAGATACACAATAGATATTTAAATAATACTTTTCCATACATTCATTTTTCAATTGAGAATACTAAGGGAAGATCAAAGTTATACAGGCAATGGTATAGCTGGGATTTGAACCTCATTGTCTTTGACTTTCAAATCTAACTCTATAGGCTTATTGCTGTTTCTCCCCTGAGCTCCCTTTCTTCTCTCTTCCTTCCCATGTTAGTTTGAATATTTGACCATGACACTGAAAGGTTTCATGTGGTTTTACATTTAATAGGTTATTCTTTAAGACTTTTAGTGGCTTTTTAATACCAATCTGCAAAGGGAAGGAAAAGGAATTGTGAGGTCTTTGGTATTATTACCTTTTAATCACCATTTAAAGGTGTAGGATGAATACCAGTGGAAAGAACATAAGATCAAGTGGGATGTGGTAGAAAGGCCCCATATTCTAGTGTTTGTTCTATTATTAACCAGGTATATGACCTCCAAGCCTGGGTTTCCTTATCTTTAAGATAATTATATTTCACAAGGATATTTTATGAATCAAATGAGAGTGTTTATAAATTTTTATGCCATAAAACATTTGATTTTTGTTGTTGAATCATTTCAATAATGTCTTACTCTCTGTGACACCATTTGGGGTTTTCTTAGCTAAGATACTTAGAGTGGTTTGCCATTTCCTTCCATAGCTCATTTAACAGATGGAGAATTGAGGCAAAGAGTTAATTAAGTAACTTACCCAGGGCCACACAGCTAGTAAGTATCTGAATTTGGACCTGAACACAGGTCCTTTTGACATAATGGTGGTGTTATCTTGCTGTTTTTTAGACCAGGTTTTATTTTACTTCTTCATATTCTGATATCATAAAGTAGTTGATGGTCAGGCAGGAATATTCTTAGAAGATTTAGTACTAACCCTTTTACCATGTTGTTCCATGGGGCACAATGACAATTTGAAAAAGATCCCTCTTGGAAATCCTTAGTGGTTGATAAAACAGAGGCCAAAACCCAGTTTTTCACAGATTACAACTACTCTGGGAGGCTCACCAGAGGGATTAGCACCTCACAGAGAGCCTTAGTTATAGGCAAAATAAGTGGTCCCCTAGGTGACATAGGTTTGAAAGTCTGGAAATACCTATATACCTTCAAAAGAGGTATATACCTTCCCTGGTGGAGCTATTAGAGCTCTATATTTCTAGCTTAAGGTTTTCACTTGTGTAAAAATACCCATTTTATTGATTGTCATAGTAGATGCATATGGAAGGTTCAATTTCATGTCAAGGAGATGGGGGATAAGTCTTGCTTTTGACACTTGTTGGCTATGTAACCATGGGCAAATCATTTAACCCACTTGGCACCCCAAGCAATTCCCTGAGACTATAAATTAGAAATTAATATAAAATCAGTAAATTGTTAACATACATTAGTATAGGGAACTTCCTCTGTATGTTTCCTCACAGGTCCAGTTCAAAAAGAAACAAATAACATCTTGGACAGTTAATCGTTTTCTATCTGCCCTCCCAACTCCCAATATTGGACTTCACCTTGGAACCACTCTCGCCTCAACCATTTAAAACAGAATCCCACTTTTTCCTTAGAGTCACTTTCCTTTCTAGCATTTCCATAACATGCCTTCCCTGTCTTTCCATTTCCCCTTTATATATTGTCTTCACCCATTCAAATATAAAATCCTTCAGAGCAAAGACTTGTACGACTTACATGCACTTTTATTCTCGAAGCTTAGGACAATGCCTGACTCATAGGACTTACTATTACACTTTTGATCAACTAGACGGCTTGGTGGATAAAGTGCCACATGTGGAGTTCAGGAAGACCTGAGTTCAAATAAAATATAAAGGCACTGAGTACCATGTTCCTTAGGCAAAAAAGGGGGTAGAAAGGGAGGATATGGGAGAGAAAACTGAGACAATGTAGAAATAGAGATGGGGAAGAGAATTTGAAGAAAAACTTGGCCAATTCCATAGTTCTACAAAGGACCAGTTCTGACCTTCAATTATTTACGAAGAGTCAAAAATGGAATGCACCCTTGCTGAGCCAAGTCCATCTCTCTAAAAGGTGCTCTTGTGGGAAAGGAGTTTCAAGCCTTTCTTTAATTGTACTTGCTATGTTAAGGACACTTACTTAGTTTTCCTTCTTGGAGTCTTTCCTTCTCACTTTGTTAAGATCATAAGGACTACCAAGAAATGAGAAGGGAGAAAATGAAGATTTGAGGGTTTCTTGATACCATCTTTTATCTTTTCCCCTTCTTCCTCTTTCCATATCTGCATTTCAGAGTTGGTATTTTATAATATCTTTCTCTTTCAGATTAAAAATAAACCACTCTGCAGTTTCTCCAACTAAAGTCAGCTTCTTCCAAGCAGAGAAAAGAAGCAGTGAAGGGGTTTATTTTCCAGTATCAAGGAGAGTAATTCTAATTTGTGTAAAGGGATGGAAAAACCCTAATTTGAGAGCTGAAGATCAGGAAATTACAAAAAAAAAGTATGCTTCAAAAGACTGCTCAACAGACTATTGACTGATTTCTTCCTTTGAACTAATTCTATCATGAAAAGGGAGGGCCATCTCTAGTCATCCTGATTGATATCATGGCTCCAGAGGAGAAAGTGAGACTGGTGAGTTTGCAGAGCCCTCCCTCATTTAAATCCATTGCACTTGTATATCATGAAATCACTACCTTGCTGTCAAAGACAAACAACAATAGGCCATGGAAGTCTATAGCCAGACTGGCCAGAGTGTTAGTTTCCTGGGAAAATTGAAAAGTTTTTGATCACAATAACCCCCAGTACTCATTATGATGCTTAGGGATCCAACAACTCACATTTGTATTGACTCTTGAGGTTTGTAAAGCACTTTCCTCACAACAATTATGTGGAGCAGGAGAACTTTAACTCCATCCCCATTTTAGGGGGAAACCATGGCTCTGAGAGTTAAATGACTTGTCTTTCATCACATATCTAGTAAGTTCCTGCAGCAGGATATGAACTCAATTCTTCTGCTCTAAGGCCAGAGTTCTTTTTACTCTATTGATCTACCTTTCAGATAGAAGATACCAACCAATTTACCAGGATTTATAGGTCAACTTTCACAATAATGATAGGGAGTGAAGTGAGGGGGAAGAATGAAGACTAAAATTAAAATTAGAATTAAAAATGAAATGGGAAACAAGAAAAGTGGGAAAAAATGACCAATTAGCATTATTTGAGGAAGTAGATTCTTTTATGCTCCTGAAATGATACAGTGACTAGCACATAGTAATCCTTTAATAAATGCTTGCTGACTGATTGACTATGTCACCACTAACTGATCAGAAACCACAGTCTAAGTAGTCAGGAGTCTGTTAGATGCACAAGTATGGGTTATATCTATAGAATCAATTAAAGATTGGCAACCGTCTGAGAGTTTCATGCCATATTTTCATTCATGCCCTGGTTTGAGTGAGAAGGGTAGCATATAGTGAGACATCAAGAACCTCCCTGCCCCCATCTTCACAGCCACAATCCAGGAATCCTGAAATTCCCAAATCTTAGGCTTCCAGCACTAAAGACATCTTGATTTTGGAGCTGCTGGTTATAAAGAAGGGGATACTAAGAAGACTGGCTTTCCTCCACTATTATCCTGGCCATCAGTTCACTAAAAGTCATCCCACATACCATATTTGGTACATAGGCTAGAGTTGTCAACCCCTGGAACAAATGTTTGGAGATCATTTGGTCGGGAGCATCCGATCCTGCTGGGACAACACAGTGGGTAGCCTGCCCCTAAAGTAAGGAAAACCATGATCTGACTGGTTATACTGAAAATCTGGCAACACAAGGCACCCAACTCCAGTCAGGCCTGAAATTCAAGGAGGCCTACATTCTCATTTTTTTACTCCCCTCCTGCTCAGCAAGGCTGAAACGATATGTTTGACAGAAAAATCAAATGTGTCTGTGTGATTCACTCCCATACAGTGTAATTAGGCTGCTTCTGATAATTTCTACTGTTTGCAAAGACTACAGAAATTAAGGCAAACATAAAGGATAGGGAAATACAACAAGAATATAAATACACCAGGAGCAAATACACTCTTTGGGAGGGACAACACGCACATACTCACACACATGTACACGTATGTAAAAACTCTGAGGAAGCAAAAGACCTAGTTTAAAAACAGAGAAAATAACTATTCTCCATGATGAATTCAATTTCACAAATGTTTATTAAAATATATACTAAAATTTAGAGAAATAAATGATCTAAAATTTTATTTCATTAAAAGAAATAATATGATCTATAATTGCCCAGTCATTTATGGAGACAGAAGGATGTGATTATTCATAATTCTATGTATTTAAAACTTCTAACTCTGGAAAGTTCACACATAAATTCATCTGAGGACTTCCTGTTACTTGCCTGGTTAACATATATGGGGGAAAATACCCAGAAAATTGCACATAAATTGTTTTCCCTATTACCCCACTAAAAGTTTGCATGCTATCTTGATACAACCTTTATTCGCATGAACACTGCCATTTACATTAACCTGAAGTTATGGATTTGAGCAAAGCATAGAAACAAAAACAATTAAGAGAATCTGACACTCGCTGCAACAGAATAATTCAACTAAGGTGGGTTTATGAGTTGGATACGTATTAATCTTTCTCTGTTGAATGAAGGGAAAAGGTTTAAAGGGTCAGAAAAGGAGGCTAAGAAAAGGCAAATTTAGATTTGAATCTGGACATGGATGATCCACTGATTTGCCCAAGATCACAGAGCTAATAAGTGAAGGAGAAAGGGTTCATACCCATTTCTCTTACTCTAAGTCAAGTACTTACTTTTTTTTTTACTACTACATAGTCAACCATTTTTTAAGCATCTACTATGTACCAGACACTATGCTAAATGCTAATTATTAATATTGTCAAAAACATAAACCAAAGAGGTCCTTTCTCAACATTCTCTAACCTTCGAGTCATCTGTAAAATGAAAGAATTTATGATCCATTGATTTGCTCATGGTCACAAAGCTAATAAGTGATGGAGGCAAGGTCTCTTTTCATTTTACCAGTAAGAAAACTGAGGTAAAAAGAAATGAAGTGACACAAGTAGTAATTGATATAGCTAAGCTTTGAATTCAAGTCCTATGATTAATCGTTCAGAGCTCATTTAATTTGTCTGGCCCTTAGTTTCTGTGGATAATAATATCTGCCAAACTTACCTCACAGAGTGGTTGTGGACCTTAAATAAAATCATGTAGATTAAAACCATGTAAGTATTGATGATTATTATGATGCTTCAGCATTTGCAAAGCACAGAATATATTCTCTCATTTGACCCTCATAACAACTTTTTCCCCTCGTTGAGGCAATTAGGATTAAGGAACTTGTCCAGAGTCATATAGCTAGTGTGTATCTAAGTGAACTCAGGTCCTCCTGACTCAGGATACCTGCTCTATCCACTGTACCATCTCGATGTAAGTGTGAGAGGTCAAATTCGAACCCAGCTGTAAGCCCAACACTTTGATCTAGTAGCTACTTTGCTTTAGGACTTTCCACTAGACTAGATTATAAATTCCTTGAGGGCAGGAACATTTTTTTCTATATCCCTTAAAGGTCTGAGTACACAGCAGGTACTCAATGTTGCATGCTTCATAGTGGTCCACTTTTTAAACTGAATACAGAGCAATTTTTCTTCACATAAGTTAAATATCAGTGATTCAGATAGCTCAACTTTAAGGAAGACAGAGTTGTTAAGCATCCTCTGACTAGAATTTCCTTTAAATTTTCAGCAAGAGAGCCTCTGAAGGAACAGAGACTGAGGTGTTTAGATTCTGCTCATTCTAGCCAAAATTAAATATTCAAATTGGATTTGTTTCTAAGCTTTGCTCAGGCCTAGAGCTTCAGTTTAATGTAAATGGCAGTGTTCCTTTGAATAAAGGTTTCATCAGGCCAGCATGTAAACTTTTAGCGGGGTCTGTATTATCCATTTAGAGAAAACAATTTGTGTGACAGCCTATCCATCATAATCCCCCTCTTCAGATTTATGGTCACAAAAGACTCTTAATACAGGAGATGTTCTGGGGGAGGAGAAACATTTCCCAAACAAGGAGTCTTGCTCTCCTAGGCCAGGTAACAAAGGGTCCAGAGGAATTTGGTGGGGGCCTCCCCGACCACCTGCAGGTTAAGCCATTGGTCAGTAGATTAACTACAGCTAAGTGTTTTTAAAAAGCAAGTTACCCAGGAGAGCAAGCAAACAAAAATCAGACTGAAGGTTACACATGGTAAACCAAAATTTAATAAATCCACCACTGGTGAGCTCAAGCCAAAAGGTGCAAAGCCTCTGGTCATTTTTGTTCGTTGCCCAGCCTACAGTCACTGGCAGTAGGTAGCTTCTGGGCCCACCTGCAAATTGGAGGAGCCCTCAGTGAAAAGAAATTCCTCACTTCCCCCTTGAGCAAGCTTTAGTTTATTTACTCTTGGGTCTTCAGGACACCAGCTCAGTGACAGAGTCAGCAAAGAGCTTTCCTGCGGTGGTCATTCTTTTTGTTCATGTCCCTGCAGGGGATTGGGATGAGCATGAATCCGGGCTGGGGGTGGGTCTCCATAGGCCTTGGGGGCTGCTTCTCTAGACCCTGCTGAGGCTGTGGATCCTACCTAAGCAGGAGGAGGAGCATTCCTTTCTCTGGCCATTGTACTCTCCCAGAGAAAGAAAGGTTCCATGAACCCGCTTCTCTGTGGAGGCTGACTACTAGACTAGACTGCTATCCTCCCCAACACCTTTTTTGGGTTGACCTTAGATTCTGGGGTAAGAAGAGTAAAAGGTCTTTCTAGATGCAAGAACAGAGATTCTTAACCTGTTTTTTTTTTTTAATTCATAGATTCCTTTGTCAGTCTGGCAGAGCCTAATGGACCCCCTTCTTAGAATAACCTTCGCAAATAAATAGAATACATTTGATTATACAGGAAACCAATTACATAGAAATAAAGATCTACCTATCCATTTTTATGAAAATATCTAGCCATCTTTATCAATCAATCTATGAGCCTAATGGATTAGAAGACTGGTGAACTTAGAGAAGCTTTACCTACATATCATACAAATACATATCAGATGAATATGTATAGAGATATGTATGATATATAGAGAGAAGAGAGAGAGCTATGTCAAGACATAAAGATATTTAGACATCTCTATGTCATATCTATATGAGATATTGAAGTATCAATATATCTTGTCAATATCTATTTATAGATTATCACATGATATATAGATATAGCTTCTTTGAGCTCACCAGCCCTCTGACACATTAGATTAAGGATTCCAAGAGACTAAGAACTCTAGAAGAACTGAATGGTGGATCTGAGTTAGAGGCTTCTCAAATAAGGCTAAAATAGTAGCCACTGCTTTGTGGCCATCTTTGCAAGAGGAATTTATTCTGCCCCCTCTGGACTCTAGAACTTGGGGGAAAGAAATTCCTATAAAAGCTGCTCTCCCTTTATCTCCAGCATCAGAGGAGGCATAAATAGCATGATGTGACCATCCTACTTGAGAATATCATCAAATTAGGAGCCAACCTCTCAATCTCAGAGAGTATGAAAGCCAGGAAAGGGAGAAGGGAGCCCAATGCAGCCAACAGCCCCAAGAGG
Organism: Antechinus flavipes; assembly: GCF_016432865.1. NCBI lineage: Eukaryota > Metazoa > Chordata > Mammalia > Dasyuromorphia > Dasyuridae > Antechinus > Antechinus flavipes. The sequence goes on from NC_067399.1 coordinate 89,928,585, forward strand.
AAGCAGTATGGGTATAAAGTCAGAGCTTTATCAGGAAAACTCAGACAAGAAAATAGTGTCAAAGATGTATGGAAAGTTCCCTTTGTGTTTGAGGAATTATTCTGAAATTCCTTGGACAGGTTTGTCTAAGAACTCTGACCCATGTTTGCCTGTCCTTTCCTTGTTGTATGAATATGTTGTGGAGTTTGTATATAAATGTCTATGTAGACATGTCTATATAGAGACATAATATGGACATGTCATGTATATCTGTTTAATAGGGATGCATGTATATAAATTCTTATGCATATTTATACATTATATGTCTACAATGCACACATACACACAATATATGTGTCTATATATATATATGCACTTATACGTACATACATACACACCAAACACATATACATGTCTCCTTTGGGCCCATGCTCATCGGTGATAGTCAGAACTTTCAGATAATTAAAAGTTTTCATGGGAAGTCCCCATTCTCAGTAGAAATAATTTGCATTATCTCATCATATTCCCATCACTTTTTCCTTCACCCTACAATTCAATAGAATAAAGGTTAGAATTTTTTCCAGAATTCAAAGGCAGTGGGTGTTAGCATCTCTAAGCATTGATCCTCCTTTTAAAGGAAAGAAATCTGAAATTGAAAACTAGACCAATCTAGCTCCCTCCCCATAGGTATATTTTATCCTCAGTTTCATGAGAACAATAAAAAAGGAAGGTGAACGAGGTGAATAAGCATTTTATATAGCACCTACTATGTGCCAAGTACTATTCTAAGTGCTTTTACAAATATCTCATTTGATCCTTACAACAATCCTAGAAGGTAAATATTATAATTATCATATTACAGTTGAGAAAACAGACAAATAGCTAATGAGTGCCCACGACCAGGTTTTAACTCAGATCTTCCAGATACTAGGTCCTATCCAATGGTTTTTTTTTTTTATTTTGCCACTACCACTTTAAAAAAGTGATTAGGGATTATTTCCTTGGATTTCAGAAATATCTATGCTCCAAATGAAATAATATTGTAAAGCTCTGAGCACAATGCCCAGCACATAGTCAGCTCTGTGTATGTGCTTGTCCCTTTCCATCCTTTTTCCATACTCAATGAGGACATCTTGTCACCTAAGTCTCAGGAAATAGATGAGTTTCTTGAGCTCCAGTTGGTCAGTGTCTCACATTAAAATAGAACAGATAAATCATTTGACTAATCAACTATTAAAACTTCAAGGAGAAAGTGAGCCATAAATTCTAGTTTATGCTTCCCTCTTCACCTCATGTGGTGGTCTGCCAGTACATAATCACACTATCATATTGGTATTTACCTTGGTTCTGCTAGGATCTCCTCCTGCATTTTTCTCACTTCAAGTTTCCTAAGGGGCTGACAGGCACATAAACTTTGGTGAGTTTTCAAGCAGGGACTTGTTACCTGCATTCAAAGTTCTCTACCTAGTATTCTCTGTTTACTTACTACCAGCTACCCTCTACTTACATTTTATGCAAAGTTGAAGCAACTTTTGGCAATGATTCTAGGAATTGGTAAGTGTCACAAACTGGTCTTCCATCATCCCAGAAAATATTCAACCACCTATCTATAGATTGATTTGACAAATGTTCTCTGATTACGTGTTATAAGCCAAGACCTATAATTCTGATAAAGATACAAAAATGCAAAAAAGATACAGGCAAAAAAGACAGAAAGGTTATACACAAGTAATTATAGCTGTCCAGCCCTTTCTATATTTCTTTATTTCCTGATTCTAAGGTTCTTTTTTTCCCTTCCTATCTAGCATGTTCATGAGTGAATGGTCAACTTCCTTTTCTGTCTCCTGTCTTCAATTCTGCATAGCTCTCCAATACTTTCACTATCACTTCTTTATTTTCTTTCTACCTTCTTTTCAGTCTTTCATAAGTCCTTATTTTAATTCCCCAACTTAATTACTGGCTTCCATGAAGCAAATGAGAAGAACATCTCTGTTCTTGGAACCTGTCAACAACTTCCAGGGCATGAAATGAATTCCTGCTATTATATATTATATCTTAGATAAATTCCATTAAATTCAAGACATATCTAGCAAATTTCTACAGCAGTCACTGTGATAAGCTCAATGAATTTTAAAACAAAACTAAATTATAACACACAGAAAATAATTGAGACCTCATTAATGTGTGTGTGTGTGGAGGGAGGGGTTATACACTAGATATGTCTGTAGAATTCCAGGCTACCAGAGTTCTTTAAAGACTGATAATAATGTTCATGGGGCAGGAGATAGAGATGGGAAACTTCATCAAAAACCAAGTTCTAAACCCCAAAGAATCACCATTAGCTCTTTGTCTGGCTACTTCTCAGTGACAACCTAAGCCTGAGAGTGATGACAAAGATGTTATGGCTTCATCCTACCTCTCAAGATTAATCTTAGCTCCCTGGAGCAATCATCCTTCACCTCCAAATAATAGCAACAATTTACAATTATATCATCCTTTAAGACACTAACAATATTTTCATAGCTAAAGACTTTACCTTCTCTTCATTGTAACACCCTTTCCTCTCATTTTTGTCACTGGTTCCTATGAATGTTAAAGCCCTCCAGCCAGTGATGATTGAATCCTAATCCATATTTCATCTGTATTCATCATATATGCCCCTACTCTCTCAGCACATGAGGATCATGTCCTTTCTTCAAGGTTTAGTTCAGTCTGCCTCTTCTATCAAGTCTTCTGAGTAGATCACACTAATCTTTCCTACTCTGAACTCCAATATAACACAGAACTACATCTTGATTGCAATTTGTTTTTTTTTTTAGAGATTAAGACTGGACTTGTTACTTCACTGATATGAGAAACTCCCAAAGGAAGAAATTTTCTCTAACAATGTAAGTTAGTTAACACCTTTTCTGAAATTTCTAGTCTTAGAGAGTTGCCTCTGGCACTGAAAAGTTAAGTGAATTGCCCACAGTCACACAGTCAATATGTCAAAGACAGGTATTGAACATAAATCTTTCTAAGTCCAAAACCAGTTGTCTAACAACTATTATCATGTTGCCTCTACATTGTATTATAAACAGTTCTCTGATGGTGTTCTATGGGTGTTCCCTGATGAATATGTAAGATCCTCATGGGAAACCATGTCTCATTTCTCCCACAATGCCATGAACGAGGTTAAAGACTTAGGAATTTGGTCTTTTGCTGGCTCTCCAATGGATGCCATGCCTTCTCATCCTGAACCATCCCTCTGTTTCCTTATCTCCTCTGTAGAGGATACACACAAAGTACTGGAGTTCCTCTACTAATTTTTCGATAGCCCAAGTTATTAAATTTATTTTATTGTAAGCCCTTGAAGGCAAATCCTATCTTTTGTCTCTTTTTGTATCCCCAGTACTAGTAAATAGCACATAGTAGGTGCTTAATAAATTTCTAGTGAATTGCATTGAAAATTATACTCATCAGACTATTTATATTGCCTTTCACTATCATTAAAGATTGAGGCCATATAAGTGACCTCATTATTACTTGACTCGATAGTGAATGAATAAAGCATTTATTAAGCATTTACTATGTTGTATTAAGCCCTGATCTGGTAAAGATTCTACCTGGTACTGATTGACATCAAACTCACACTATCATTTCATACCGATGTCCTGGAACATTTAAGAGATTCATTTCTTAATTCTGTAACCAGTACAGAGCAGATGGCAATAGAATAAGAGCGTCTTATTAGGGGCCTGTTTAGATGCAACCCCCAACTATGTTCAAAAATATTTTTTCAATACTTCAATGGACCTGGGATTTCATCAATAAAAGTATTACCTCCTGTGGTAGGGGAAACATTGACTCAAAGTAAGCAAGGCTAGTTTTTCCCTAAAAAGTCAATGAAACCATCCAAGAGACTTAATTAGTCCTGGGGATTAAGGGGCAAACCACTGATGTGGATTTCTGATTGCCAGAAACATAAAAAGCTCAATGCAGGCACAGTCAGTACTCTTCAGACTCATTTGGTTTCCATTGAAAAAAGCATATTTGACCAGGTTTGTCTCTGTCTTCCTATGACAGGGGTCCTTAACCTTGGGTTCATGAACTTGTTTGAATATCAGTGGTTTCCTTTATACAACTATGTATTTTGTTTTATAAATCTTATAAGGATATTCTGAGAAGGGCCCAATAGTATTCATCAGATTGCCAAAAAGGGTCTGTGGCACACAAGATATTGAGGACCCCTGATGTAAAAGAACTAATTTGTGGATTGTGTTGGACAGTCTTCACTCAAGACTGAAATAGCAGGATCTTCTCTTTTGGTCATCTTCTTGATAAAGATTCATTGTGTCTTTTAGTGAACTTGGGGCTGCAGAGAAAGAAATTCCTCTAAAAATAGGCCCTAGTTCATTTCTATGACAGGGGAGGAGACATTGAGACAATCCTTCCTACAGACCATCAAATCAGATATCCATCTTAGAGCAAGGATCAAAGTGCCAATCTCTAACCTCCCCAAGGACGCATGGATTGATTTCAAAGGGTTCCATGAACCTAGTTGGGAAGGGAGAAATTATACTTTTTTATCATTAGATCTATTAAAACTTAGTATTTTCTCCAATTAATTAAAAACAATTCTGAGAAGAGGTCTCATAGGCTTCATCAGTGAGCCAAAAAGATCCATGATACCAAAAAAAGATTAAGATCTTGTTTATAGAAAAGAGGGAAATGACATCTACCTGAACTAATACCACATCTTTTGCTGAATATCCATCCTATGCTATCTTTTTTTTTCTTACCGAGGCAATTGGGGTTCAGTGGCTTGCCCAGGGTCACACAGCTAGGAAGTGTTAAGTGTCTGAGATTAGATTTGAACTCAGGTCCTCCTGACTTCAGAGCCAGTACTCCACTGTGCCACCTACCTGTTCCCTATCTTTATTTTTAAGGAATATTCTTATACTATCTTTAAGGAATTTTTTTTGGAAATGATAAATTGTATAAATTTTTTGTTTTGTTCCAATCCCAAATCCAAACCACTAGACTAGTCTGAAAGAAGCCTGGTCCAGAGCACTTTCAATAGTGCAATAATTCATTTCTATCTTTCTTTGTTTAGATTCTCCTATAGAATTTCCACAGGATAGGACAGTGAAGAATGTCCCAGGCCTGGAGTTAGGAGGCCTGAATTTAAATTCAGTTTTAGATAGTTACTAGCTGTGTGACCCTGGGCAAGTCATTTAAGCCTGTTTGTCTCAGTTTCCTCATCTGTAAAATAAGTTGGAGAAGGAAATGGCTAACTACTTGAATATCTTTTCCAAGAAAAGCCCAAATAGGGTCATGACAAATCAAATAAACTGAATAACTAAACAACAACAACATAAATGTATTCAATGTTCTGGAAATCTTTCTCTAGACCAGGTTTTCTTAACTTGTCATCCCCTGATCCTCTAGGGATCCAGAATAGATGTGGAAGAAAGGTGTTATTGGTGAATGTGGATATGAAAAATATATTTTCAATCTAACCTCTAATTGTAATTTAGTTCTTTCTTAAATCATTTTTAAAAATGATTAAGAAGGGCTCCATGCATTTCACTAGACTGTCAAAGGGATATATGGTATAAAAAGCCAAGAACTACTGCTTCAGGTCTTTTTACATTTCATGGATGCACTGTGTGTACATCTGTCATCTTTAGTTCAGCCTACAAAGATAGAGCTTTGTAAACCTCTAATTGTTCAGTTATGTCCAACTCTTTGTGATGCCATTTGCAAGTTTCCTTGGCAAAAAGCGTAGAGTGATTTGTCATTTCCTTTTCCAGCTTATTTTATAGACAAGCAAACTGAGGCAAATAGGGTTTAGTGACTTGCTCAGGATCACACAACTAGTAAATGTCTGAGGCAAGATTTGAACTCATAGAGATGGGACTTTCTGACTCCAGACTCAGTATGGTGCCACCTAACTGCCCTACAAATGCTAAGGGATGCAAATGCAAGAAATAAAAACAAACTAAAAGGTTTAGGAAGCTCTGGATTTGATGGCCAAGAAGCATCAAGGTAAGGCAGGAAGACCTGAATTCAAATCTGCCACAGTTACTTAGTAGCTATAAAATCCTGAGCATATGACTTAACTATGTCTACCTGAGTTTCCTTATCTGTAAAAAAAGAAAAGTAATAATAATAGCACTTCCCTCATAGGGTTTTCATGTATCTCAAAGGATCAAATTGGTTATCATATGTAAAGAGCTTTGCAAACTTTAAAACTACACACACACACACACACACACACACACACACACACACACATATAATATATAATATATATATATATGCCCATAGAGAATAAGAGACAATTTATATAGAGAATATATGTATATATTTGTAGAGAGAGTTTGTATATATACATAAGTATATATGTGAGCAATTATTATTTTTAGAATTAAGAGAGAAACATAATTTAACTTTGGGCTAGTCTTGGAAAAGGCATTGATTGTGAATTCTATTCATGAATTCCAAGAATATCATAGTTGAAAGAAATTATTCTAAAAATAAGAGATTGCTTAGTCCAACTCCTTCATTTTATGAATAAGAAAACTGCAGCCCAGAAAATTGAAATGACTTTTGCAAAGTCATATATTTAGAGCAGGTTTATTTAAGTCCACTGATAATATAACCTGCCAAATCTTCAAAGAGTATTGTGATCTTACAAATTAGGAGATAAGAGTTATGGAGATCTCTCAATATCCTGACATTTTCATTTTGGGTTGATGTGAATATAATGGGAGAAGATGGATCACCAAAAAGAATCCAAGTTACTCAGAACCTTTACTAAAGAAGATAAGGTTTTCAAGTTTAAAAAGTGAATGTGAAAGGCATTTGTCTCTGATGATCATCACCCTTAACACTTGTGTCACACAATGCAAAACACTCTCTCTGTAGATATCTCATGAGATCCTTCCATCATTTTGGCACCTCATGTTCCCATTTGACAGATGAGGAAGCTGATTATCCAGAAAAAGTGGGAGTAAAACTGAAGTCTCAGCTTCCCAAGCCAGGTTTCTTTCCAGAGTAAAACATCCCTTACAGTTTTACCAAATAACACATACTGTTGAACTGATGCATATACTGGGCACTCATATAAGGAAATATGGTGGAACAGAAAAAGTATTGGGCTTGGTGTCAGGATACCCTGATTTAATTCAGGGGTCCGACACTTAAATGAACAGCATGACCTTGGGGAAAATCACTTTACCTTTTTAAGCCTCAATTTTTTTTATCTGTAAAATGAGTATAATATTACTACTTGTTCCAAAGGATTTCTTAAAAAATACTTTGTAAATCTCACTACAATGAGAGTCATTATGTTATAAGCATTTTCAAAGCATGTCTTTCTAGGTAGCTAGGAACACCTGTCTGCAGATAGTTATAATCTTAATAATTGACATTTAAAAAGTATTTTACATACATTATCCCATTTGAGACATACAACAATACTGTGAGGTAGGTACAAACAGGTATTATCTCCATTTTATAGGTAAGGAAACTGAGCCCAATAAAAGAAAGGAATAAGTATCTACTACTGATAGGCACTGTACTAAATTCTTTATAAACACTGTCATTTGATGCTTACAATAACCCTAGGAGATAGATGCCATTATCGTCGCCATTTTACAGTTGGGAAATTGAGGCAGGCAGCTGTTAGGTGCAGCTAGTGGGAGATGTGAAGCCACATAAAGTTGAAAAGTTGAAGATACCCCTTTCTCAGTAATACATACCAGAGAATGATGGTTTGGAAGCTTGGTTGTGGCTAAAGCCTTTCCCCCCTCCTTTCCTGCCACAGACAAACATCACTAATAGCTATTGCTCTGATTTTCATTCTGATTTGAAAGAATGCTAACTCATGTGAAATGCATTAAAGCTGATTTATTACTTTAAAGTACAAAATATAAATTTCCCCTTGGATACCTGATGTTTTAAAGATTTTTTTCTTATAGTCATTTTTGAGCAAACACCTGGGTTACTAACTTGAAAACAAAGCAATGCATTTTTAGTTCGTGTTTGTGGAAACCTCCCTTTTCCCTTCTGAGAAGGATTTTCAGTCACATTTTTAAAAATCCACAGACAACTGAATTTTATCTGCCCTTGGCCCAGTGTTTCCTGCCCTCAGAAAAGTCACAGATCCACTTGGGCCAAGAGATATTGCGTTCTTTGCATAAACAACAAAAAAGAATAAAGAGGATGCTCTGGCTAAAAGTGGGAACTTGGTCCCCAGAAATCATGCAGGGACCAGGTTTCTACAAGAGTTTTTTTCTTTTTCATTTTGCTGTGAGGGTTGTAGGAAAGGAAGAAAAAGGCCTGTGACCTATATCGTCAAGGTCTACTTCTTAACTGTTCAGCAATGGGAGAGAATCAGAATGCATTCTGGAAAAAAAAAATCAGAAGTGCTGATTGTCCCTCTAAGCCTTTCCAATCACAGGCTAGCAGTTAAAATAATGCTCACCTACTGAGCTTCCAACTGGGCCCATCTACCTTTTTCGCTGGCAGGGTCATGTCTAGTCAAGCCTGATGTAGCTGCTGCGAGCCCCGGCTGATCTCCCAATTCATGGCATCCCAGCTACACCTGTTTATCATGGAGTCCCTCCATTTTCCTTCCCCTCCTCTCCTGTTGAAAAGGAGCATTAATTAAAACAGTAAACAAATGGGCTTCTCGTTCTAAATCAGGGCTGCAGGCAACGGAGAGATAACTTGGGCTCTGGAGAAGAGGGATTTTCTGTTAATTTATGGAATCCACCGTCACTCTTGTGGAGCAGGCAGGCTGCTTGCTCGCTTAACGGGGGAAATAGAAGCAGACAGCTTTTGTCTAAACACTTCTTTTGCTTGGAATATCTTAATTTTTCTATTTGAATTTTTAATAAGGTTCATGGTACTTTTTTAGTGGAGCAAACTCCCGGCTTTTTGTCGATGCGGCAGGGGCTGCTCCGAGCGTATCCTTCCCGGGGCTGGCGGATGAAAGCGTTCTGAAAGTTGGGGGCTGAGGACAGGCGGGAAGCCGAGATGCTCTTGTTGGGCCGGCGGGGCCGGAGCTCCAGAGCAGGCAAGGCAGTAAGGTTCAAGCTGTTCCGCTGTCGTCCTTCAATCAGCTCCGTCTGCATCTCTAGCACTGCTCCGAAATCTGCGACACAACAGCATCGTCGCTGCCAAGCAAACTCCGAGCTCCAAGAAGCCCCAAACGTTGTCGGGAAAACACACCTTTTGATCTGTTCGGTGGTAGTTAGGCTCTGCCCTGCCTCTAGATTGTCTGTATTAACTTAGCCATTAACTATCAGAGGCACTCCGGGAAATGTTTGTTCTTGACATTTTGTTTCCAGCTCCCGGAGTTATAACTCAGTGCTGATTAATATTGTTGGAAAGGGGTTGTGTTTTATTCCAAACTGATATTTGGAATTCTTCAGTTTAAGTGAAATCACATTAAAATTGTAGTTTTCATAAAATTATAGACAGTCCAAGAAAAAAACTCTGTAAATTTTTGTCATTTTGAGTGTAAACCTCCTTAAAAACACAGGAATGTCTGGTACATATTTCAAGCCAGCCTACTTTTCCTGGTGGCATATCCAGTAATCATGTTGACAAATTAATGGTAGAGAATTAGTTGTACATTAAAGATTTAAATTATATTATGCAGCACATTGTCATAAAGTGATATAAAACAATAGGAAAATAAATGTAAATTAATTCAAGTTACTGACATGTAAAACACCAGACTGACATCTGTACACTTAACAACCAACTCAGCTGCCATAGTTTAGAAGAACATAAGGCAAGCAAACGTTAGTTGTGGAAATAAATTAAGTTTGTGGGTATGACAAATTTGGCTGGGAGGGAAAAGAAGGCACCAAGAAGGAGTGAAGGTTTTTTCCCTGTTCTCTAAAACGAGGCTGATTGGTTTACTAAGGGTTAAGTGGAGCAAACTGTCATTTCTCCCTTCCCCGCCTCTCCTCTCGATAACCTCTGCATAGACATTTTCAGCATCAGACAGGCTGCCAGAGCTGTCCAGGAAAGTTTTCTGTTAGACAAGAGGGAGGAGGGGGGAACTAAGTTGTAGTGCTGTGGATACTGTGAGAGTGAAGCGACCCAGTGCTTGAGCTTTCTCAAATTGAGCTCCTGGAAAAAAAAAAAAAAAAGAAATGAAAGAAAGAAAGAAAAAAAAAAGCTTGCTATGGCTCTTGGGCCCCTGCAGGCCCGACTTTCTGGGAGGGGGGTAGCATGCACACTACTGTGCGGACTAATTATAAGGATTCGGTTTCCCGGTATGAAGGAATGCATTACCTGTAGCAAAGGATGCATAAAATATCAGAAACCAGAGGCACTGGGAGGAAGCTGAATGCCCCAGTGAATTCAAGCCCTATCCCTAGGTTTATACCCACAATCCAAACCCATGCTGAGAGACTAATCACTTGCCCATTGTCAGTGCTGTTGTCCAATCAGCCCCTGAATAGCAAAACTTCACAATGCAGAGTATGAATTAGAGGAGAATAAATGTGGATGAAGACTTTTTTTTGCAACAATACCTAACTGGGCTTTTCAGAGAGGACAACTGATAGACAAAAGGTCGGCGGAAATTGGAGTAACTTTTGGAGGCCCTTGTAGCTCCTGTCAATAAGAGTTAGCTCCATAATGGAGGAACTGGCCCCCTTTTTTTGTACGAGATAGATCAATTGTTCATAGAAGGAAAAAAGTCATAAAAATTGGGCAATTTTTTTTTTGTTGTTGTTGTTGTTGTCCTTGTCTTAAAAATGATGGCTTTCTCTGGTGAATAAGACCAAGTGTATTTGGCTTCTGCTTTTGTGAATTGTAGACCTGGTCATTACTGAGACTAGGGTGAAGCAGTGACATTCCATGCCATCCTCCCCCCCAACCCTCCCCAACATCCCCCCATCCCACCCCCAACAAATAGCTTCTTGAGCTATACAAATGTCAGGTCTCTGTTTTAAAAATTTAGCTTTGTTTACCCAACAGAATGGAATTCATTACTGCATAAAAGTGGTTCTATTTTCTGACCTTTTTATTCAAAATGTTGAGAGTATCAAAAAGCTCATTTGAAGGTCGAAGGTTTATGTATCTATTCTCTTAAGTGTTTTAGAAATTCATACGGAGGACACAAAAGGTGGAAAATGTGAAAACATACTGTTCATTGTTTATCCTAACCTTGGCATGGTTATTAGATAAATGAATGTAGAAAAATGACTTTAAAAGCCATTGTGAACAGGGATTTTTTTTCCTTGAAGACTGTTAATTTTAGCCCCTGATCTGTAAAGGTCAATTTCTAATTCTTTTCACTGTGCAGTTTATATAACTTCTGCATTTCAAGTCTATAAAAAGCTTTTGCAGACTTTTCATACAATAAGTAGCAATTTCTTTCATTATTGCTTGAATTTTTTTTATGTAATTCCTACAGACATTTTGATGAAATTATCAGGCTTAAAAGCCGTTAGAGCCTTTCATTTGGGTGTGTGTGTGTGTTTTTCTCCTTGATCCATTCTCTCTGGATAATTAAAATTAGCAAGATTAATCAGTTCAGTGATTTAAAAGGCCACACTTTAGTTAGAACAAGGTCTAAAACAAAACCATTTTATTTTCATATTGGTATATGTCTTAAAAAGTCTTTTCAACTAGTTATCTAAAGCCGATATTTAACTGTTACTTAGTCTCCTAATTTCTGTCTTTTGTTAGCAGAGCTTTCCTGCCCAAATCTCCTCATTCTGTCCCGTGCTAATTGCATCTTACATTATATAACTTGCTTTGTAAAGAAAACTCTAACTCCAAGCCTTGAAAGTTGCGTGTTTCTATTTGCTCAAACTTGATGCACTTGTCTGGAGAGGGTCATTGCAAGGAAAGCTGTGTAGGCTGTAAGAATGTCCCGGATAACAAGCTTAAACAGAACCTTTTGTTGTTACTAGTATTCTCAGGCCTCCAAAATGAGGCCTTCTTTTGCTAACCGAGAGCTGAAGTGGTTCATTACTGCTGTTTCCTCCTCTAGGCCAGGGCCCGGCTATTCCCACTCCTGAAGGTCTGTAACTTCCTTAAAAAGGAAGAAGGAAAACATGGCCCAGAAAGGTCTTGTTAGCACTTCCTATGTGAAATTAGCAGCTTTCTAAAAGGTACAACTCCAATTACCTCACATTGTGGGGGCAGGGACCAACCCAACAATGGGCCCAGCCTAGCAAGTGACATTCTGTCTTTCTCGAGTTACTTCCCTAATTAGGAATGAAGAAGCTCTATTCTGGTGAGTGCATCTATTTACAGTGGCCACAATGCTCTAACTTGAGCATCCTTCTCAAAGACCAGTGTTAAAAAACAAGTGCTCTTTTAGCCGAGCGGGCCCCGGCAGATCGGCATTCCCCACGGTTCCGCCCCGGAGAAGAGGGGAGCCGCTTCGGCGGATGGGGGGATTGTTAACACTTCAGAATTCATTTTCTACAATGGCGCCCCTGCCCAGAGAGCTCTGGGAATTACAGTGGACAATAGGGACGCATTCTTAGGAGGGGCTAATGATGGAAAGAAAAAAAAAAGAAAAATATTTATTGCTTTTGACAGTTCCACAAGGGGCAAAAATCCTTGTCGTGGCTAAAGTTTCCACAGCTGTTGGGGGAAGGTGGCTTCGGGGGAGTGGGGGTGGGGGACTCGAGCAGCCTCTGACTTCTTTGTTAGGAGTCTGAGTGCCCAGGGCCAAGCTGTGAAATTAGAGATTAAGTTCATTAAGGTAAGGGAATTGTGTGTGGGGGCATTGTTGTTGATACAGGTGGAGTTCGGGGGCCTGGCTCCCGCGAGCCTATTTACATGTAGGCGTCGCCCCATTAAATGAGCTTAACGTGCACCACAAGTTAAAGATGTTTATTATTTGCACGAGGGATGACCGACGATTTCCTTGGGACGTTATACTTACCAACCCCCCACCCCGAGGGTGGGCCAGGGCTCCCCGCCGGGGAGCAGGTGGGAGTGAAGACAAGTGCCATATAGATAGTAAGAAGACCATCCCCCGTCGTCTCCCCCAGCAGCCTGGAGGAGGGAAGGAGGGAGAAAACGAGGGAGGAAAGGCTCATCTTCCCCTTCTCTTTTATTGCCCACCCACCCACCACCAAAGCTGTTACCTCTCCCGGCTTGGGGAGGGCTGCAGGAGGAAGGCTGGCCAATGCCCTCTGATTATTGGCCTGTCCGTAATGGGAGCGTGTGTGTCTGTGTGTGTGTGTGTGCGTGCGTGCCCAGCAACCAGGGCCCCTGCGACAGGTTGGCTGCCCCCTGTAAAGACAGCAGGGCCCTTGGCTTGAAGTACGGCCTGGTGAAGAGAATTTCAGAGCCAAGGTGGTTCCTCGTGACTCTGTCCTTCCCGGGAGCCCCAAACCACTGCCTCCTTGGAAATCTGGCCTGCCTACCTTTGATTTCTTTAAAAGAATAATAATGATCATAATAATGTAAAGTTTTCCGCCTCCCACACATGCCTCTGTTCTGTACTGTGTGTTTTTGTTTGCAAGTCGAAATGTCTCCCCATCTGTCACAAGTGTTTGATAAGAAGATTTCCGCCTCTCTCCAATAGCCAAAAAGTGCGAGAGAAGTTTCTAAGGCGGTTTGCATGCTTGATACACATTAGTATATCCCCCAGAACTTTGCATCCTGCTCGGTTTGTCCATTTTATTTTATTTTTTCTGGGGGTGAGAGAGTTGCTGGGGTAGGGTAGAAGATCCATCTCTCTTGTGTCTTGAGTTTAGGATGCTGATGGTTGCGCCGACATCTACCCGTTCAGTATGCAAAAAAAAAAAAAAAAAATCCAGTCCCTTCACAGGTCCCTCGGGTTCTCACTGGGTAGGCTTTGAGGAAAGATTTCTGTGTTTACTTTTGATGGAGTCAATAATCCATCATCTCAGCTGCTTCCACTTATTTTTTTTTTTTTTCTTTCTGATGGTTAGCTCAGGACTGCAATAAAGGTGAGAAATATGCTTGGCGTTAGATAGCCGGAGAATCAGAACACCTCCCCCCTCTAATTTGCATGATAGGATTCCATGTGGAGCAGAAATTCACCTGCTCTCCTTACCTCTCCCTCCCTCAAGCCACCCGTCCAAGGAAAATAAATAGCTTGGTAATGATTTAGGTAAACGGAATTATTTTTTAAACAGCTGATCCCTCTGAGGCATTTTGAGAAGACACTTTGGGATTTAGAGTTGATGTTGGTGTGTAAGAAACAGTTTTAATTTTAGATTGTGAAAGAATCTGTTACTTGGTAAAATGTCCAGAATGTAAATGCAAAGTTGTTTCTCCTTCAGATATTATAATAATGGTGTAGTTCTCCCCCTACCCTTTTTGAGAATGAATTATTTATACAAGAGTTTTAGTCTCTTTTAGCCCCAGATCATTCTTGTGCATCCCAGTGTAATGGCAAAATGAATTGAAATGATCATGGAAGTATCTCGGGCCTTCACTTATTTTAACAGACTAATTAGTAAAAGTTCTTATGTATATTTTCTGTAAAAATGTGCTTGTAGTCTTTAGCAGCATTTAAAATGATTCTGAAGTGACCCAGTGACATTTATCAGACTCCTCAATGGGTTTTGGTGGCTGTCTGGATTTCTTTTTATTCATAAAATAAAAAATATTCTTTGTTTTGGAAACTTCTATATATGAGATCTGTGAAGTTGATTTTTTTTGAAGTTATGAGAGCTAGAAGACAAGAGTCTGAGAAGTTAAATGAGATATGAGGAACTCTCAAATTATTAAATGAGATATCCAGCCAGAGTGACTAATGAGGAGATGAACATTTACATTTTCATTTAAAGAACAATGAAGTCAACGAGGGGGGGAGGGAGAGAAAAGAGAGAGACAGAGACAGAGTTTCCTAAACTGTCACTTTGTGATGTCTCCCGAAGCATAAAGGCCAATGAGATAAAAACAAGAATTTCATATTGCTTTTTGTCCTGTGTTATACTGGATAATATTAGCTCACAAATCCACCATCACTTGTAGGTTCTACAGCTAAGTAAACATTTCTAAAAAACTTCATGCTTGATCTTGTGATGGGTATGTACGTGTAAATATCTTTCCATAGAGCTATGGCAAAAAGGCACATTAGCAGAAAACAAAAATTATTATATCAGCAACGAGGAGAGAAAATACTTTTACTTCATTCTAACCAAGAATAGTCATATTGACTTGTGAATTCCCAGCTGGAAAAAGTTATAGTTTCAGACCTTTTGAATTTGGATTTTAAAACCTTAAATCTTCCTTCCTTCCTTCCTTTCTTTTTCTTTCTTTCTCTCCCTCTCTTTCTCTTTGTTTCTTTCATTACCTCATTAATAAAAGAAGGAGTTTTTCATTTTAGCCAAATTTTTAAAAGTCTGATGTTTTCAGCAATATTGCATTGAATTTAGGGCAATGAGTAAAGTTGGTGAAAGGTAACTAAAATGAGACTTGTCTGACTTCTTGCTTTCCTGAAACAATGCTCTGATGGGAAAACATTCCAAGTGTCAATCCTGGTTTTATTTCACTTCAGAGCCCAAACCATTTTAAGGACATTTTTCTGTCAATACCTCGATATTATTTAGGATGGTAATCAAGAACTGCCAGACAGGATTCTGGGTAACTTTTGGTGAAAACATCTTCTCTCTAGGGCATCCTTTATGTTACAAATATTTCCACTTGTCTGCACAAATATTGTTGGTAATTCTGCTGGGTCTATTTTTAAAAATCAGAACTTCCTGTTCTCATATTAGTGATAGTTGAAAGTTTTTTTTTTATGGTTTTGCACCTTACAAATGAATCTCATTTTAAGTACATTAATACATTATGGTAAACATTAGGAAAAAAACATTAGATTACTTTCTTGGCCTCTGCAGTCTGCTGTTTAATTGTAATCTCTCCCAGCTGGGAATTCACAAGTCAAGTCTTTGTGAGTAAGTTATTTAACAATGATATTCATTCAATAAATATTTACTGAGCACCAATTAGGCAAACGGCACTGTGGTGGCAACTGAAGGCGATATAAAATTGTATAAGACATAGTCCTGGTAAGGACCCTACAATACTCTAGCAGAGATAAGATACACATGAAATATATACATCAAAAACTTTAGGACACAATTGCTAATTTCAGTATTAAATGCTGATTACAAAAACATAATTTCAGCTTTCTAAAATATTAACAAGTGTTGCTGAAGATCTTTCCACCTGTAACATCATTGACAATGTATTTGGACAAAATATTTTGAGCAGTAGCTTTTCCCTGCTTTTCATGGAGTGATTTTGTTGTATCCCCATAGTTAAGTTTTAAAGTTTCTTAAACTTGCCTTCACACATACTTGAGTCACCTCAGCTTTAATGGAACCTAGCCACACATGAGTGCATTCAGATATTTTTGTTGAATTTTCTGTGAGTCTTTTCATGTTCTTTGGCTGTTTAAATCGAATCATGATAACCTAATGGATGTAAGATTACTGTGGCATTTAAGAATGTTTCCTGTTGGACTTTTATGATACTGAAATGTCAATTCTAGTACCACTTAGATGCAAGATTATAAAACCAAGATTAGAACCATGTAGCTAAAATGCATTTCAAAATGTTTTAATGATTCAAATGACTGAGTAATTAAGATTTATAATTTTTTGAAATTCTGTCTTTTAAAATAACAAACACTTTTCCTTCAAAATAAGTTCTTATTTAAATAGTCATAGAGGACTACAGCAGGCTTACTTCTTTATGTGGGAGATGGAAATGGAGCCTAAATTTGTCTAAAATTAGGAGGAAAAATATTCAACAAATTTACGCTGAGTATTTTGTAGGTAAGAGAATGAGCACTTGCTTGAGCTGAAGACTAGTAGTTTCATTACCCCCTCTCAAAAAAGGAATATTTAGTACAATTCCTGTAGCACTAGAGGAAGTGACTGTTGTATGTGTGAGTTGTTGGGAAGTAATTTCTTGCATTGGAAGGTGGTACCCAGAACCTTAAGAGCCTAAAATTTGATGAATGCTATTTTTAGCTTTAAATGTTTTGAAAATTGCACTTGGCTGCCATTTCGGATTCACAGATATTGTCTGGGGAAAAATAATTACAATTTACCATCATCCTAGAACATAATACATGTAATGTTAATATATGAATGTATTATATAATGTATTAAATAACACAGTTAATACATGAAATGTGTCACAGTGTTGAGTGTTTCTAAAATAAAAAAAAAAACATTGTGGTCCTTACAGCTAATTAAAATTTTCATCCATTCTCATTTTCTGTGGTAGTGTTACTGAGAATTGTGTTTTTACTGTAATTACTTTGTTTTCTAATGTTAAATAACTATCCTTGTAACTAGTCCTTCTGTGCATTGTTGTTAAACTAACGAAAAGGATGCAGAAAGATTTTCAGAGTCGTCCATTATTTGGAATGCTTATTCAAAGGAGAAGAGAGGGTATAATCGATAGTCACCTAAAGTTTCTCTGTTATTCCTTCCCAAGTTGTCCTCCATGCCTGACATTCCTTTAACAGAGAACAAAATCTTCCATTCTACATGGAAAGTCAAGGTTAATAAGACAGATGCCCTTGGGAGAAGGAACATGATAATTTATGTGAAAAAAGGGGAAAATCATCAAAATTAAAATGACTGATTTCAGTGATTATTCTGGAAGTGATATTTTGATGGGAAACAAAATGACAGCTAGAGGAATGAGTATGGAGAAAGAAAAAAGGGTGAAAAAAAGAGTGTAGAACTAGGGAAGACAAAGTCACTAAAAGCTTGATTTTTACTTGTACTTTAGGATCTTGGGGTTCAGACTTGTACTTGGAACTTTTATTTAAGAAGCTATATGGAAAGAATTCTAGATTCATAGCCAGATGATCATAGTCAAATCTTGGTTATACTGCTTGTTCTTTATGTGACTTTCAGCTAATCACTTTACATTTCTGGGTCTCAGTTTCCTCATCTGAAAAATGGAAAGATTAGATTATCTTTAAGTCACTTTCAATTCTAAAACCCTCTATTTTTAATCTCTTCTCATTATTCCTACTATTTTGGGAGGAATCCAAAGAGGATTCAGAGAGGACACTGTAGCTGACTAACCAGTGTTGGTAGACTCAAATAATATGACAGTTTGTGAGCCCATCCATGTATATATTCTCTTCTGTGGTGTCCATTGCAATTTATTCATGCTTGCTTATTCTAAGCTACTCCCGTCTATGTCATCCTATTAATTCACCATAGCAGGGACAGAGGAGGTTACTCAGTGTTCTAGGGATATTCCTTGGGTTTTTTCCCTGACCTATTGAGTGGAGCAGTGAAGCACAACAGGTCATCATTAATTGTTGAGGGAAGGCGTGGTTCAGGGCAAAGTCTTAGATCTGGAGTTTGTGACCCTAATTTCTAGTCTTAGCTATGCTGCTCATTACTGAGATGATTTTGGCAAATCACTGAATCTCTCTGAGATTCCATTTCCTCATTTGTAAAGTGAAGGTTAGGACTAAGATAGCTTCTGGCTCTAAATCCATGATCCTAGGGCATAATCTCACTAGGCATAATCTCACTAGTGTCATATGACCAATCATCACATTTTTCACTCACATATTTCTTTGGTAGTGACTTTTATCCTAGTTCTTCATAATTCCTTGTTTCTAATGCTCTACAGACTATTCACCCTCACCATGTGACTCTCTGTAGCCTTCTGGATTTTATGCATTGTCAAATCTTTGGGGACCATAATGTTCTAAGACTCTCAACCACATAAATATGGCAGATGAAGATAAGAAAAATGGACAAATCCTAGGAGAATGCAGACTCCCCGAGATTTCCTCTACCTAGGAAAAGAGATCAACCTGCAGGTTTTGGGATGCATGGATGTTATGTACAACTGTGATTTCTGTTCTTCTTCTTGCATGGATATTAAATGTACAATTGTGATTTCTGTTCTTCTTTTTGCTTGAAATTATTGCCAGAGCTGTAGAATATACACATGTGTTTTTAATGTCTAAAATGACTATTAATTGGAGACAATCATCTTAGGTTAGCCATAAATCTTGCTTGCATTGCCCAGCCTTTACCCTTCTATATATATGACATCATAATTCACTAAAGTATTACAATCTTAATTTATTTTAGTTTCTCCTAATTCCTACTTATTAAATTAATACTTGTTTACATAATAAACTTGGTTAGAACACTCTGAATATTTGTAGAAGCAATGTGGCTTATACACATACATAGTATAGGTATATGTATCTATGTATATATATCATATACATAGTTATACATATAAATATATATTCATATAATATATTCTAAGATATGATTCATATTACAAATTATACAATACATATATAAATACATAATAATACCTATAACACATATAAATGTGCATATATATATTGTGTGTGTTGTGTTACACATAATATATATCTGTATACTAATGTTTTGTGTATAAATTAGTACAGGTCTAATAACATTTATATTAACCACATCCAAGTTTGAAATTGTATAATACATATTATATAGTTATGTGATAAATGGAAAGGCAGTGAAAGAGAGAGAAACATACAGATAGACATCCAACTTCACAACTAGGTAGGGAAGATGGATAGCTATCTCCAATCCTCTTTATGCTGTATTACAGACTTTTTCTATCATGTCAGAAAAATCTCTTTATTCTGGAAGTTCACTTCACCCCTAAATCTCACACATTGGAAGTATCATCTCTCCTGTAGGCTTGTCCTCTAATTGTCTGATTTTTTCCTCCAGAACCTTCATTTTAATAAGGACTCTCAAACCATTGGTGTCTTCATGAATCTTTAGAATGAAATGCTGACACTTCGTACTGTCACTTCCCTCCTCCTTTTTCAACTTCATTATGTCATCTTTCTCACCTAGAAGAAAGGGATGCTTTTTATTTTTATCTGAATTTATATTCCCAGTACTTAGCATAATTCCTGGCACATGGTCAATGCTAAATAAATGTTTATTGGCTTGATGATTTTATTCAGGAGCAAAGGGAAGATGGATGACCCAGTCCCCTAATATCTAATGGCCAGCCTTTATTGTTTCTTGAAACTCAACTATGGGAACTTTCTTATTAGAGTGTAAGTCCCATAAGGGCAAGAACTATCCTTGTATTATTTATCTTTGTATCTCTTCCCCGAGTACTTACCACAATGCTGTGCATGTAGTAGACATCTTAATAATTGTTTTCTGAACTTAATTGAATCCTCTTTTTTGGCTTTTAATTAATTACCCTTTTAAAATAATTATCTAAATTTCTAAAGCTCTTTTGTTCTTATATCACCTTCTGAATATATCCATCCTTCTTGTCTCCCTTCCCCAGCAAACCATCCCTTGTGACAAAGAATAAAAAAGAAAAGAAAAGAAAAGTGGGGGAAAAGCACTTCAGTTAAGCTCATTAACATATCAGCCAAGTCTTATAATGTGTTTATTACCATGCCTATTCTTTTCTCAGTCTTGCAGTGAGAGATTTTCTTCTCTTTATGGCCAAGTTTCATCACTATAATTATGTGATATTCAGTTTTAATTTTTTTTGTTTCTTTCCCTTTACATTGTTGTCATTATATTGCTTTACTGGTTCTGCTTGTTCATTCTGCATCACTTCATATAAGAGTTCAGATTCTCTGAATCCTTCTTATTCATCATTTTGTATTCCATAGTAAAAATTCATTATTTTTATGCACAATAGTTGTTTAGCCGTTCCTTAGGCTATGAGCATTTACTTTGTTTTCAATTCTTTGTTGTCACAAATATGTTTGTATACATGAGACCTTTCTTTAATCTTGAATTTCCTTAGTGATATACTTGACAGAGGGATCTGAGTCAAAAAATACAACCAATTTAGTCACTTTAAAAAAGTATAATTACAATTTACTTTTCAGAATGGTTAGACCAATTCACCATAAGCAATTTATTGGTGTGACTAGACCATTGCTAACTATTTCCATCTTTAATCACATTTTTAAATTTGCAGGATATGAATTGAATCTCAAAATTGCCTTCATTTGCATTTATCTTATTATTAATTTGACAATTAAGAGATCATTGATAACTTTGGGAGAACAAGAATGATAAAGTCATAAACCAGATTATAGATAGATTAGAAAATGAGAAGAAAGACAATGCAGGCATTTATCATGGATAGTTTTCTCAAGTAGTGTAGACACAAAAGAAAGGAGAGAGATGGGATGATAGTGAGGATGGATGGATTTTTTGAGAATGGGCCAGATACTGCCATATTTGGAATACTGGCAGTAGGGAAACTGCCAGTACACAGGGAGAGATTAACTTTAAGTGAGAGAGTAGTGATGGTAGAAGGAACAAACTGTTGAAGAAGACAAGATGAAATGGGATCACTTGTTAAATATTGTTAAGGAGAAGGCTATCTTTTCAAATGAAGTAGAGATAAAGGAGAGGATAACAGCAGCAGGTATGTGATAAGAGAGAAGAAAAGGATGCTCTCAGTAAATGAAAAGCAAGATTCCCAGTGGGAAGAAGAGGGAAACAAGGCATATGGCTCAAGGAGGGATGCTATAGGCTTGGAAGTACACTTTAACGAGTGAGACAGTGATATAAGGTGGTATAAAAGAATTAACTTGCCAAAATGAAAGCCCATTTAAAATTATAAAATGTAAACTTATAGTGGATACAGTGAGTGTGATTTCATTGTTTTCTTTAGCATTGTTCAGTAGTGCATGAGTAGGAGACAATAAATGATGTGAGTAATCTATGACTAAGGCTTAACAGGACAGGATTGGGGAAAAGGGACTCAAGAGATGGATACAGTGTTAAATTGAATTAGTTCCCCAAAGATACAAAATGGGCAAAAGAGGCTATAGTTAGTGCTTGCTTGGGAAAGAACTCAAAGATCGAAGTATTAGAGGTCAAAATATGGGACAAAGAACAGGGTTTGGGGGTGAAATGCAGAAGGAGAGGTGGGATAATATCATATTGTGATCAAATGAAATTTCAGAATTTATAAACATGGAAGGAGAACATGGGTAGGTGATGGCAAGGTCAAAAGATACCCCTATATCTTTGTGCTTGAGGTGAGAGCAGGTCAGGTGAAAGACTAACTGGATGAATTATAAGGTTAGGGCATTTGACAGATTATCAACCTGTATATTGAATTCCCCTAGAATAAAAACAGAGATTGGAGTGGGGAAAAAGACTGTGAATCCAACATTAAACTCATTGAGAATAGTACAGGAATGTCCTAAAGATGCTAGCTACTAGAATTTTAATGGATGTTTGAAGCAATGTTTCTTATGGATATTTATAATATATATTTTTTTCTTTTCAGAGCTTGACCATTTAACCACTGGGGAATGATTTTTGATCTTATACATAAGCTTTTTGAGATCATTGTGATATGGATATAAGATGCTGTGCTAAAACTAATTTTTCCAAGTTGCTTCCAATTTTCTAATAGTCTTTATCATAACTCTTCCCCAAGTAATTCAGGTGTTTTAATTTATCAAAGTGTGAATGAATTCCATTTTTCCTAACTCTTTCATATCTAATCTATTTCCCAAATCTACTTTTTTGTTTTTAAACTAGTACCAAATAGTTTTGATTAATAATAGTATTTTATCATATAATATGAGTTCTAGGAATGTTATTCCTTCTTCATTTCTCCTTTTCTATTATTATCATCCTAGAAATTCTAGGATTTTCATTCCTACAAATGAATTTTGTTATAATTTTTATTGGATCATAAGTTTAGAAATGAAAGGAATAATAGATGTTATCAAGCACAGCTCTCTCATTTTACAGATGAGGAAACTGAGATCTAGAAATATTAAATAATTTATTTTAAGCCACATGTTAAATGTCTGAAATGTAAATTAACATTTCAGAAGACTTCCTACCTATGTGATATCCATATTAACATGAAGCCTTTTATCTATTTTTATGAAGTATATTGGCATAGTTTTAGAGCTGTCAATTAGTTTAGGTAATGCTCTCATTTGTTAAATCTACTGGTGTGATTAGATTCAATCATGAGCATTGACTATACTCTCTGTTATTTAAGTGCTCTTTATTTAAAGAATCTTTTGCAACACAATCTATATAAAATTTGAATATTCCTTGAAAGATTGACTTTAAAATATTTTCTGCATTGTAGTTATTTTGAATAAGATTTCCCTTTCTGTTTTTTATCTTGATTTTGTTATTGCTATGCAAAAATACTGTTGATTTTGTGTGCTTTTTTGTATCTTGCTACTTTACTGAAGCTATTATTATCTCAATTAGCTTGTTTACTAGTTTTCTGGAACTCTTTTAAGTAAATCTTCACAACATCAGCAAGCAGAAGTAGCTTTGTCTCCTTTTTGTGTATGTTTATGGCTCTCATTTTTTCCCTCTTAATCGCTTATTGTGCTTAACATTTCTAGAACTATGTCAAATAATAGTGAGGAAAAAGGGCATCCTTGCTTTACTCATATTTATTGGAAAAGTTTCTAGTATTTCTCTATTACAAATAATGATAGGTTTTGGTTTTAGAGAAATACTTTTTAACCTTTTAAATAATGGCTTTTCTATGTCTATACTTTTAGATTTTTTTTTTAGCATTAATGAAAGTTCTGATTTATCAAAGGCTTTTTTTCTGTATCTATTGATAAAATCTTTATGTGGCTTAAGGGTATATTTAATTTTAATTTTATTAGCTATGCTAATTGTTTTCCTAATGTTGAGCCATTCTTGAATCTTGGTATAAATCCAACTTGATAATAATGAATAATTTCCTGAATATATTGCTATCGTCTCTTTGTTAGGATTTTACTTAATATTCTCATTAAAAATTCATTAGTGATCTTGGTCTCTATTTCCTTTCTTTAATGCATCCTTCTGTGATTTATTTATAGGATTGCATTTGTCTTATAAAAGGAATTTGAAAGTGTTTTTCTCAATTTTTTGAGAGTAACTTGCATAAATATTAATTGCTCTTTAAACATTTGATAGAATTTATCTAGAAATCTATCTGTACCGTTTTTTCCCCTCTTGGGCAGTTTTTTTACATCCCATGAATTTAATCTTTTTTAGAATCCTTTTCTAAAAATACAAATGCCATGGACCAAGCAAAAACTTAGAAAGAAAACAATAGACCAATTCTTCTAATGAATATTTGTAATGGGCTGAGGCTTGAGTTGATGTACTGAGGTCCCAAGCACGTGAGGCTAAATAGTAATTGGACCATACTCTATTAATATATATGCTTGGAGAAAGAATGGCCCCCGCCCACTCTTTGTGCAAGTCCTAATGTGTTGTATAGGAAATGACGATTTTGGTGGGTGGAGGCAGGGGAGGGAAAAGGGAAGCCGAAAGAGAGGCTGCTGGCTGGTGTCTTGTCACAGCTGCTCACATTGCTATCGTGACCCCCCCTTTACTTGCAATCCCCCTTCACCTCTGCTGGCTGGCTTCCTGTTGCAGCTGCCCATATTGCTATCGCAATCCTCCTTCCCCTCAAAAAGAATAAAAATTGAAGATTTTTCCCCTAACCTGAATTCCTGACTCCAGCTGATTTTAAATACGTAGTCATCACAAATATTAAAGCTAAAATTTTAAATAAAATACTAACAAGGAGGTTATAGCAATATAGCAAAAATCATACAATATGATCAGGTTGGATTTATACCTGAAATGCAGAACTGGTTTAATATTAGGAAAATTATCAGTATAACTGACCATATCAATAACAAAAGAAATCACACATTTATATCAATAGATTCAGGGAAAGCTTGTAACAAACTACAACACTCATTCCTATTAAACACACCAGAAAGCATAAGAAAAAAAAATTGAACTTTTTCTTAAAATAATTAGTAGTTTATCTCAAACCAAGAGCAAACATTATTTGTAATGGGAATACAATAAGATCAGAATGAAGCAAAGATTCCACAATCACCATTATTCAGTATTGTACTAGAAATGCTAGCTATAGCAATAAGACAAGAAAAAGAAATTGAAAAAAATAAGCATAGGTAACAAGGAGACCAAAGTAAGTATTTTTTTTTGTGTGCTTTCTGGTATGTTTAAAAGGAATGAGTGTTGTAGTTTGTTACAAGCTTTTCCTGAATCTATTGATATAAATATGTGATGTTTTTTTGTTATTGATATGGTCAGTTATACTGATAGTTTTCTTAATATTAAACTAGTCATACCATATACCCAGAGAAGCTCGAAATGGGCCTCTGGTTTAGATATAAAGAATGATGTTATAAGCAAATTGGGGGATGCCCAATGAGCATGGGAAAAATTACTTCCCAGCCTATGAATAAAAGAAGAGTGTATGACTAAATAAGAGGAGAGGATTATGGGAAGTAAAATAGATAATATTTTGTTATATAAAATTAAAAAGTTTTGCAGAGACAAATACAATGCAGCCAAAAAAGGAAAATGGGATGGGAGGAATCTTGAAGCAAATTTCTCTGATAAAGATCTCATTTCTCAAATATATATATGGAACTGAGCCAAATTAACCTTTAAAAAAGAGCATTCTCCAATTGATAAATGGTCAAAGGCATATGAACAGATCATTTTCAGAAGAAGAAATCAAAGCTATTAAGTGTTAAAAAATCATCTAAATCACTAATTACATAAATGCAAATGAAAACAACTTTGAGGTATTACCTCACATTCATCAACTTGAAATGTTAGAAAAGGAAAAGACAAATACTGTAGGGGATATAGGAAAACAGGTACATCAATGCATTGTTGATAGCATTGTGAACTAATCCTAATATTCTGGAAAACAATTTGGAAAGGACTATAAAATTGTGCATACCTTTTGACTCAGCAATACTGGTCCTAATCCCCAAAGAGATCAAAGGAAAAGGAAAAGGACACAAAGATATTTATACCAGATCTTTTTTGGTGGCAAAGAACTGAAAAATGGCCGAACAGATTATGGTATATGATTGTGATGGGATACTACTGTGTTACAAGAAATGATGAAGAAATGTTTTTTTTTTTAACTGAGAAGAAGTTTATGAACTGATGCAAAGTGAAGTGAGCTGAATCAGGAGAAAGAACACTGTAAACAGTAACAGCAATATTGTAACAATTATCAATTGTGAAAGACTTGCATTGATGAATACAATGATCCACAAAAATTCTAAAGGATTTATGATGAAAAAAATATTTTCCTTTCTAAAGAGATAATTGATGGATTCTGAGTGGAGATGGAAACATTTTTGCCAGTTCTTATTTGCCTTGCTTCTTCCCCTCTCCCCACAACATGGCTAATGTGGCAGTATTGTGCATAATTTCATATGTAAAATGGGTGTCATATTTCTTACTTTCTCAGTGATTGAGAAAGAAGTTTGAGGGAGAGAATTTGGAATTGAAAACAAAAATAACAAAATACAAATTCCTCTAAGATGGGTAACAAGAGTCATTTCCTAATAGAGTTATAATAAAAAGATATAAACTATTTTCAAAAGAAGAAATGAATCCTAGTATTCTCTGAAATTCTTAACCAGAGGAGAATAATCATTCTCCTCTCCAGAATGATTGGATCATTTCACAACTTTACCAATAATGTACTAGTGTCCCAGTTTTCCCACATCCCCTCCAATATTTATCATAATACAAGTTGTTTCCAATTGATAAATTGTCAATGAATATGAACAGGTAGGTTTCAGAAAAAGAAATAATTGCTCTCCAGAATGATTGGATCATTTCACAACTTCACCAATAATGTATTAGTGTCCCAGTTTTCCCATATTCCCTCCAACATTTATCATTATACAAGTCTTTTCCAATTGATAAATTGTCAATGAATATGAACAGATAGGTTTCAGAAAAAGAAATAAAAAATAAACATAATCAGGTACAAAACAAATGTTCTGAATCACTATTAATTAGAGGAATGCAAATTAAAATAACTGAGGCAGTACCTCATACCTATCAGATTGGTTAATATGACAGAAAAAGAAAATAAATGTTGGAGCTGTGGGAAAACTGGGCCAGTAATGCACTGTTGGTAGAATTGTGAACTGATTCAATTATTCTGGAGAATGATTTGGAATTATGCCCAAAGGGTTATAAAACCCTTTGATTTTATAATACATATATTTATGTATTATAATATATATATATATTATATAAGTAATATAAGAAAGGCAATTCTAAACATCTCTTTATTATTGCCAACAATCTTCTATTACATCTAAATTTGGAGTCATGAAGACCTGAGTTTTAATTCTGGTTTAGACATTTGGTAGTCATATGTGACCCTGGGCAAGTCACTTTAGTCAAACTCAATTTCCTCATCTGTAAAATGGCCATGGTAAAAGTATCTACCTTAAGGTATTGTTGTAAGGCTCAAATGAGATACTGTAAATAAAATGCTTTGCCAACCTTAAAGCACTCTATAAATATTAATTGTTATATCACCATCATTCTATTTTAAATCCTTATCTTAAATTTCTCCCTTTTTTACTCTATTCTCCATACTCCTACTAAAGTGATTTCCTAACATGTCGGTATGACCATATCATCCCCACAACCATCACTACTTAATAAACAACAGTGAGTTCTCTCAGTTCTAGAATCAAATATAAACTGTCATTTAAAAGTGTTAACAACCTGACCCCTTCCTATTTTTCCAGTTTTCTCACACATTCTTCCCTATATACACTCTGCTTGCTGTTTTACTATATAATATTTCTTCTCCTATTGATATAAATGTTTTCCATAAACAGAATATACTTCCTTCTAAATAAACTCTCTGACTTTCTATAAGACTTAGCTCAAATATCACTTTCTTTTTTCTTTTTTAAAATAATATTTTATTTTCCCCCATTATATGTAAAAACAATTTTTAACATCATTAAAAAAGTTTTGAGTTGCAATTTTTATTCCTTTTTCCTTCCCCTCATTTCTCTCTGAGATGATAAGCAATCAGATATAGATTATATTTGGGCAATCATGTAAAGCATTTTCTTATTAATCATTTTGTGGAAGACTTGAAAAGGAAGGAAGGGGGATGGAGAGAAAAGAAAGAAAAAGAGAAGGTGAGAGAGGGAGGAAGGAAGGAAGGAAAGAAAGGAAGGAGAGAGGAAGAAAACAAGAAAAAAGAAGGAAAGAAGGAAGGGAAGAATTATGGTGGATGGAGAGATTAAGAAAGAAAAAGAGAAGGGGAGGGAAGAAGAAGAAAGGAAAGAAGGAAGGAAAGAGGGATGAAGAGTAGGAGGAAGGGAAAGAGGGAGGGAGGAATAAAGGAAAAAAATTAATATGCTTCAGTTTATATTTAGACTTTATCAGTTGTTTTACTGGAGGTGAATAGCATTTTTCAACATGAGTCCTTTGAAATTATCTTGAGTCATTGCTAGGAATAGCTAAGTCACTCACAGTTGGTCATCATATAATATTGCTGTTACTGTGTGCAATGTTTTGGTTTAGCTCACTTCACTCTGCATCAGTTCATGTAAATCTTTCCAGGTTTTTCTGAAATCATCTTGTTCATCATTTCTTATAACACAATAATATTTCATTACAATCATATACCACAAGTTGTTCAATCATTTCCCAATTGATGGGCATCTCCTCGATTTCTAATTCTTTGCCACCACAAAAAGAGCTGATATGAATAGTTTTGTACTAATGGGTTATTTTCCCTTTTTAAAAAACATCTTTGGAATACAGACCTAGTAGTGGGTTTTTTTGGATCAAAGAGTATGTATAGTTTTATAATCCTTTGGGCATAATTCCAAATCATTCTCCAGAATAATTGAATCAATTCACAATTCTATCAACAGTGCATTAGTGGCCCAGTTTTCCCACAGCTCCAACATTTATTTTCTTTTTCTGTCATATTAACCAATCTGATAGGTATGAGGTATTGCCTCAGTTATTTTAATTTGCATTCCTCTAATTAATAGTGATTTAGAACATTTGTTTTGTGCCTGATTATGTTTATTTTTTATTTCTTTTTCTGAAACCTATCTGTTCATATTCATTGACAATTTATCAATTGGAAAAGAATTGTATAATGATAAATGTTGGAGGGGATATGGGAAAAGTGGGACATTAATACATTATTGGTGAAGTTGTGAAATGATCCAATCATTCTGGAGAGCAATTTGGAACTATGCACAAAGAGCTATAAATTGTGCATACTGTGATCCAGCAATGTCTCTACTGGGTCTGTATCCTAAAGAGATCATAAAAAAGGGAAAAGGGTGCACATGTGCAAAAATGCTTGTGACAGCTCTTTTTGTAGTGGCTAGGGAAACTGAGTGAATGCTCATCAGTTGGAGAGTGGCTGAATAAGGTATGGTATATGAATGTTATGGAATATTATTATTCTATAAGAAACAATCAGCAGAATGGTTTCAGAAAGGGCTAGAGAAACTTACATGAACTGATGCTAAGTGAAGTGAATAGAACCAAGAAAACATTGTCTATAACAATAACAATTATATGATGATCAACTGTAATGGACTTGGCTCTTTTTAACAATGAGGTGATTCAGGTTAATTACAATAATCTTGTGATGGAGAGAACCATCTGCATCCAGAAATAAATATTTATAGCAGTGTGGTGTAGAACCCAAAGACCTGGATTCAGGTCCTGGTTGGACAAATATTGATTGTGTAATCTTAGGTAAATCACTTTAAACTTTCAGTAATTATATTCTCTATGATTATAAGTTTTAGAAGTGTCAGTCTGCATTGGAAGAGGGAACTTCGAGGTGATTCAGGCCAGTTCCAATGATCTTGTGATGGAGAGAGCCATTTGCACCCAAAGAGAGGACTGTGGGGACTGAATGTGGATCACAATATAGATTTTCACTTTTTTGTTGCTGTTTTCTTTCTCATTTTTTCCTTTTTGATCTGATTTTTCTTGTGCAGCATGATAAATTGTGGAAATGTGTATAGAAGAATTGCACATGTTTAACATATTACTTGCTGTCTAGGAGAGGAGATGTGGGGAGGGAGGGAGGAAAAAAAATTGGAACACAGGGTTTTACAAGAGTGAATGTTGAAAAATATCTATGCATATGGTTTGAAAATAAAAAGCTTTTAAAAAAAAAGGAAGAGGGAGCTTCCTCATCCAGGTATTCTCTATACCACAAATTCAACCTCTTATTTAGAGGAGCACTTTTTATAGTAGAAAAAGATTGAAGGAAAGATGTTGCCCATTATTTGTGGAATAGCTGAACAATTGTGGTATATAAACATAATGGAATATTATGGTACCATAATAATTGACAAATATGAAATTTAGGAAGATTTGTATGGACTGAAGTAAAGAAGGAAACAGAATGAAGAGTATAATGTGCATACTGCTCATAATGAGAAAAAAGTAAAACAACATTGAAAGACTTCAGAATTATGATTACAGTGACCGGTAATGTAAAATATGTTTCCCACCTCTTAACTGAGAGATGATAGATTTAGGTATGAAACAGACCATACCTTTTTATTTGTTTGGGTTTTTTGGCCAGAATAGAATTTTTAACTTCTTTGATTTTTCTCGAAAATAAGAATATTGGTCATCTGAAAAAAAATTATAGCAAGTACCTTTGATAAAGATCTCATTTCTCAAATATATAGAGAACTGAATTGAATTTATAAATAAATTTTTTAAAAATGCTCCAAAGTGACCCCCTGGAAAAAATTAATCTGTACCTGAAAAGGATTAAAACTCTACAGAGATTGTTTCAAATTAATAATTATCTTAATTTCACTGGTTTCTATTGCAATCTGTATATTTTATTTTATGCAAATTAAAAAATGCTATTCTGAGAAAGGCATGACAGGCATCACCTTCCCCAAAAGGGAGGGACATACAAAAATGTTAAGACTCCCTGGATTAGATGATTCTAGGATCCCTTTCAACTGTACCATTTCTGGGGAACTCTGTGAAAGTTCCTCCTTACTAGCAAATCTCAAATACTTAAAGATAATTGTGCAACATTTTGTGGATGTTCTTCTAGAATTGACAATTATTGAAACCTTTTTGGTTCCTGCTCAGGTCTATTAAACACATTTTAGGGGCTCTTCTCATGCTATTGGTCAACCAGATCAAAGATGGAATATTTGATGGAGATGGTTTCTGGCCTTCTCTGATCCTTAGCACCATGTGTGTGACATAGTGATGAGAACCAAGGGGTGAGTAGCTAGCTGCTTCTGGCTCTTAGGTCCTCCCCAGACCTCTGAGGATAAGGAAACTTTGGAAGCAGGGAGAGCATTGTCCTTGCCATGCTTATCAAATGCTGGGGGCTCCAATTGGGCTTTACCCGAAGGAGCCAAGAAAGGAAATGAGAATCTTTTTTTTCATTTGATGTTTACTCACTTAGTTATCCTCCTAAGTACTGAATTATAACACCCCCTGCTGCTTTTCTAACTCACCTAATTTAATCTTGCCAGGATGCAATTACTTATGCATCTGCTGATTTTGGGATTTTTAAAACATTAGCTTTTCAGACTTAGAAGCAGCTGTGCTGATGAAAAGCCACCAAGTTGAGGAGGAAAGAAGGCAGAGACTGCTATCCAAGGGCGTTGTAAAGAGAATAATTGAGAATTGGAGCCATTGAGAGAGGTAAATTAAGGCGTGGTCTGAGAGAAAGAAAAAAAAATAGCTCAAAGGCATTTTTAGAAATTTCAGGACCCTTTAAACCATCCTGGAAGACAGGAGGAATAGAGCTATTACATGATTCATTTTAAATTCAAGTGTAGTTGTGCAGATGCTGACTTTTGAGCATGGGTGCCCCTTATATAGAATCTGATTTTCTTTTTGGTGAAATGGGGAGAAAAATCTTTGCTATCCCTTCCGCCTGGGAATGGATGAATGAGAGCAAGGATGGGAAAAGCACTGTGATTATTCAAGTACACATCCATGAAATTCAAAATACACGAAAAGGTAGGGGGTGGTATGGTGGGGAGAAGGAGGCCCTCTTTGCTTTAGAGTTGTTTATCTTAATTGGCAGTTAACAGCAAAGTGAACCCTTTCTGAAATGTTTGCTTGGGAACCAGCATTTATGTTGATACCACTCTAGTTTGGGCTGCTTTTTGGAAGCTTTGTCTCCCATCTGGGATCTAAAATGGAATTTCCTTCACAATTCTGTGACATCATTAAGTCTACTACTTACTTCCTGACTCGGTGTAGAATGAGACATGATTCTTGAGTATGGTCAATGAGGGAATTTGTTTTTGCTTGGCTGCATGTTTTTAATATTGGCTTTATTTCTTTTTTCTCTTTTTTCCAGAAAAAGTGGGTGGGAAGGGGAGTAAAAAAAAATTGTTGCTAACTGAAAACAAACTTAAATTAAAAAGCCTTAGACATCCCAACTTATACTTCTTGCCGATCATGATCTTCCCTTAAGAGAGATTCTTAAATTGGAGCAATACACCCAAAGTAGAGACAGTTTGTTTGGGTTATGTTTTAGGAACTCAGTGCCTTTGGTTTCATCTCAAAATTCAGTAATTTTCAAAAGTATAGGGCTGTGGCTGAAACATATCATAAAAAACTCTGAAACTCAGTATCACCTGGATAGACTTCAGTGATGTAGAGAAGCTGTAGACTTTGATTTCCTACTGGAGCTTTTCTCATGCTCCAATGTGTGACTGAAAAAAAATTTAATTATTTAACTAGCCGGAGTTAACTAGAAGAGGGGCTCGGATTATTTCATCTTGAGGTCATGATCAATTATCAGATTATATAAAAAGATTGACATGTCAGGTTCCCCTGCAGCCATCCAGTAAGACACAAGGTGTTAAGAGTGATGAAGAGGGGGTTGGGCCAAGAGGTAAGGGCTCTGCTGGCCTCAAACCAATCAATATATTAGGGGAACAAGCAAAGGGATAGGATTAAAAAAAACTCTGGAAAACTTTTGTGAAATGATACAAAACAAAGAAAGAGAAGCTCAATGATTTATACTGCAATAATGATAATAAAATCAAAATGGAGAGAAAACAAAATTCAGTTGAAATGCCACAACTGATGTTGGTATCTATAGTGCTACCAAAGAATACATTTCTCCTTCTCAACAATTGACCCATTAACCATTTAGGAACATGGAGAAAGAACTGTGCTTTGTAGGAAGTTGGTTTGATTGTTTATTGTGTTCAAACAAAGTCTATCAATTTAAAAAATTTTAATATATTAACATTGTCTTGAGTTCAGTCCATGGTTCTAATGGGGAAGCAGCAACAGAAAATTTAGGAAAGCTCATTATGGCTTTCCACATTATGAGCCTCAGAAATTTAGGAACATACTAAAACATACTTTTAAAAAACCCTTAATTTTCCTTAATGGTCTCAAAAGAAACCAGGCAATATAACTAAGTAAAATTTTGTGGTGTTCATAATTTCTTTTCCTTTCTTTTGGGATTTTTGTCCTAGGGGGTTATAGATAACTCAGGTTAGTGGAAATATGCATAGTGAGCAGTAAGAAAAGAAAGAAGCAATCATTAAAGACCTACTATATGCTAAACACTTTGCAAATACCATCTCACTTTATCTTCATAATCATCCTGTGGGTTACAAGCTGTTATTATTCTCATTATACAATTGACTAAACTGAGGCAGAAAAAGGTTATAGCTTGCCCAGAATCACATAGTTATTAAATATCTGAGGATGGATTTGAACTCAGGTCTTCTGACTCCAAACCCAGTTTTCTATCCATTGCACCAACCAGCTGCCATTAGGTACAAGTAACCAATGATGGCTTGTTTTAATGAAATGAGGAAAAAGCTTTGATTCCAGAAATGTATACTTGTTAAAGGAGGTGGATCAGTCATGTAATATGTGAGAAATAAAAGCCGGACATCCCAAATACTTCAGGGATAATCTTCAAACATTAGGAAAACTAGCAAAAGGTTTCAATATGTTTAGTAGGTAGGTCCTCTTAGGGGACTTATGGAAAAACAGGGACAAGCGTCATTCAGGATGAGAGATTGTAACTAGAATAAATGTGTTATTCTTTTATCTATGTTATTGTATTGCTATTCTATTATCAATACATTTATTGCTAAATTTGTGGATCAATCAAAATAAGGTGGGGATGTATTATTATTTCTTTTAGTGGTTGTCAGTTATATGCTTTCCCTGGTGAGAGTAGAAAGAAATGGTGGTAGTATTGAGATAATCTGTAGAGTTTGCCAGGCTCATGATTTGAGGCATACCTTCAAAGGTACTTTTTCAAGTAGCTCTAGTAGTTAAAAATAAAATGGATATCACAGAATCCTGTTGTGGATGAAATGGAAAGACAAGAAGAACCCGGCTGTGGAATCATGTACCATTCTCTAGTTCAAGTTCCCATTTCCAGTTCCCCCCTTACATTGGGCCTCTCCTCCCCATTCTTGCTTTCTGCTTTTTGTCTCAATGTGATGATGGCCAGAGGGGAGCCACTGGCTGGCTCCCTTGTATAATCTGATAATTGGTTATAATTCATGTATGAGACATTTAAAGATCTCCCTCCCCACTAACTAATCATTTCTCCAAGTCCAAATTTTTGACTTGACTTCTGCTTGTGGGCATCTGAAGGCATTCTCAGTCTAAGTCTCTATATTTTGAAAAGTACTTATTTAAAAGGCTTTTTTTTCATTTAGCATAGATGTATCTAATTTAATCCAATGAAAAGAGCTACATCAATATGTCAGAGATCTGTAAATTCAGAATTCCCACCACCAATTAAAATAAAAAATTTCAACCTGTCTATAATTTAGCAGATATTCAGAGAATGAAATGACTTAATGGTCACTATGCTGAGAAGTATTAGAGCAAAATTTGAACTCAATTCTTCCTGACTTCATGTTTAACACTCTTCACCAAGGATGACTGCTGATTCAATACAATGACAAATGAATTATGTGTAATTTAACTTTGATAATCCTTGCATAAAAAATCTAATCTAGTTCTAAATCAATGTAACAGGTCCATCTCATTTCTGTAAATAGTTTTGTACAAATAAGTCATTTTCCCTTTTTAAAAAAATCTCTTTGGGATACAGGCCTAATAGGGGTACTGCTGGGTCAAAGGTATACACATTTTCATAGATATATATACATATATAAATATATACATATATTGAATTGTTTAATTATTTTATTTTTCTGTTTATACATGTATATTAACATTTTAAATGCATATTTCTTTATAAATCAGTTAGGAGAGAACACAGAACAAAAGCGAAAAACCACAAGAAAGAAAGAAAAATAGAAAAAGAATGTGAACATAATATGTGTTGATTTACATTCAATTTCCATAGTTCTTTTTTCTGATATAGATGGTGTTTTCTATCCAAAATTTATTGGGATTGCCTTGGATCACATCTTTCATAGTTGATCATCACACAATCTTGCCATTATTGTGTACAATGTATTTCTGCTTCTGCTTGTTCCTCTCAATATTAGTTCATGTAAATCTTTCCAGGCCTTTCATAGGCAATATATGCACACTCTGAATGGGCAGAGGAGAAACTTTGTAACAAATTTTATACTCCTTGGGCTGGTATGTATTTCTTAAGTGTAAAATTATAGTGATGCTTCCTGTTGCCATAGAAACGACACAAGGAGTATGTTTGGAGATAGGAGGGCTCTAGGAGTGGGGGTGGATAGGGGAGATGCTAGTGAGAGTGTTAGTTTTTCAGTATAATCCAAAGCCATATGATCTAGCTTGGAGAAAATGGAAGTCCAAAGCCCTTCTCCACCAAACTGACCACTCTTTGCTTCCTATTCAGGGATGTCTGTGAAAGGAATAGGGATAAAATCTCTCTGAAGGATGGGGAAAAAAGGGAAAAAACAGAGGACAAATGTAGCTGGAAGACAAATGGGGAAGACCTGATCTTAAAGTCTTAGAATAGTTTTCATACAAAGAAATCAAATTTAAAGTCATATGAAAAAAATGCTCTAAACCACTATTGATTAGAGAAATGCAAATTAAAACAACTCTGAGATACTACCTCATACCTAGCAAACTGACTAATATGACAGAAAAGGAAAATGACAGATGTTGGAGATATTGGAAAAACTGGAATACTAATTTACTATTGGTGAAGTTGTGAATTGATCCAACTATTCTGGAGAACAATTTGAAACTAAGCTCAAAGGTTTATGAAAATGTGTATACCTATTAGGCCTGTATCCCAAAGAGATTTTTTTAAAAAGGGAAAATGACTTATTTGTACAGAACTATTTACAGAAACTTTTTGTGGTAGCAAAGAATTGGAAATTGAAGGGATGTCCATTAATTGAGAAATCGTTAAATAAGGTGTACTATATGACCATAATGAGATACTATTATGTTATAAGAAATGACAAGCAGATGATTTCAAGAAAACCTGAAGAGATTTACGTGAACTGATGCAGTGAAGTGAGATAAACCAGAACACTGCACACAGTAATAGCAGTGTTGTATGATGACCAACTGTGGGTGACTTAGCTCTTTCCAGCAAGACAGCAATCCAAAACAATTCCAAAGGACTCATGATGAAAAATTCTATACATCTCTAGAGAAAGAAATAAGATCTGAATACAGATTGAAGCCTATATTTTTCACCTTATTTAGTTTTTTTGCTTCTGTCTTCTTTCACATGATCAATAAAAATGTTTTTTGCATGACTACACCTATAATCTATATTAGATTGCTTACTGTCTCAGAGAGGGAGGAGATAAAAGAGAGAGGGAAAAAATTTGGAACTCAAATTTTTGAAAAAAATGAATGTTAAAAATTGTCTTTATATGTAGTTGAGAAAATGTTATTTTAAATTAAAAATAAATAAAATTTTAAAACATTATTAATTAATTAATAATTAATTCAAACACTACTAACAATAAACTAATTAATTAAATTAAAATTAATATTTTAATAAAGTCTTAGAGGCTCAGTCCCATAGAGCAAGTTATCTCTGGCAACAAGAGAATAAGATTAGTATTTTATAGGCATTTGATTTCTGAAGTCATGTTTGTATTTCTTTTGTGTGTAATTTTGGGCCTCGTACATTGAGTTATATTATTCTTTCATACTATTTTGGACCCCAAACCAAACCTTATGTAGAACTTAACTAGAATTCAAGATGCAAAGGGTCTCTGATAGCTTTGGTTACTTTTCAGATGAGAACCATCTCCCTGGAACTAGTCTACAGAAAGCTAGTTGCCTATGGCCTCAAGGCTTTTAGCTTTTTAAAATTCCCACAGCTTTCATTATCACTAAAGCCCAACTTTCCTAATCTTTTAAACTCCTTGACACACAACTGATGGTAGGGATCTATCACACCTGATCCTCAATTGCTTCCCCGCCCCTTTGGACATAACCACCAGAGCAAGGTATTGAGTTTGGCATCCAAAGCTTCTTAAACTGTGGGTTGCAAGCCCAGATTGTGAGGGTTGTGAAAAATTTAACAATAGTGAAATGTATCAAATATTCCACCAATATTTAATTCTTTATGTAAAAATAAACCAGCACATCCATCTCATAAGAGTGCAAATTTGTTTTTGTCTTTAATAAATGATTTTAAAATGTGTATATTGAAGAATTGTTTTAAATAAATTTCTTTATGATTTACTATCAGTAAATGTTTGATTTGTATAACTATTACATATATGGAGTTATATAAAAATCTCTCAGGCACAAAGAGATTGTGAGTGAAAATAGTTTAAGAAGTCCTGATCTACTCTTCTCTTTACTTCTTACGATTACAGAGCACTATACCACAGTAGGGTTAGTTATAGGGAAAAAGAGAATGTTTTATTGTTGCCGTCCAGTCATTT
Organism: Antechinus flavipes; assembly: GCF_016432865.1. NCBI lineage: Eukaryota > Metazoa > Chordata > Mammalia > Dasyuromorphia > Dasyuridae > Antechinus > Antechinus flavipes. Next base: position 89,966,278 of record NC_067399.1, read on the forward strand.
CAGGCATGTCCCACTCTGTGTAACCCCATTTGGGGTTTTCAGTGGCAAGGATACTACAGTGGCTTGCCATTTCCTTCTCCATATCATTTTGCAGATGAAGAAACTGAGGTAAACAGGGTTAAGTGACTTGTCCAAAGTCACACAGCTAGGAAGTGTCTGAGATCAAATCTGATCTGATTCTTCCCCTGCCACTCTATCCACTGCGCTATGTAGAAAATAGAAGATACAAATTCAGAAATAATACACTAGTCAAATAATTACTCAGGAATAATAAAACCACCCAGATAGGGTAAACCAGGACTACCTTCACTCTAGTGCTGGAGCATGTAGATTCTCTCCTTAGACTCTAAAATGGAATGTTCTCCTCATAGTATAATAGAAAGAACCCCAGATTTAGAGTCAGACACCTGGGTTCCCATCCTGACTAGCATATTTACTTACTCCTATGTGGATGTTGGATAGGTCTCTGAGCCCAATTAAGAGGCCACTTTGATACTCACTTTCCTTAGCTGAAAGGCAAGTTACAACTCTACCTCATTCACAATTGTTAACTTTCAATTCAACCATTTGGATTCAGCAGAGAAACTCAATAGCTCATCTTATGATGTAGACCCACTAAAGGAAAATTAGAAAGCATTAGGATTGCATAAGATAGGGGGGACTAAAGAAAGAGGGGGAGAAAAAATATTTTAAATATCATCTTCATTCCTATTAACTATCTCCCTAACTCCTCCTTCCCCACCAAATAAAGACCAGAGAATAGAAACATTCCCTTAAAAATAATCATTGTTGGCCTTGATATATCCCCTAAAAATTTGCAAAGTGTTTATTTGATCACAGTCCATGAAGTAAGCATTACAACAACTATTTTCTCCATTTTATTTTTGGTCTTGAACCATGACATTATTGACATAAAGAGCTGGTGAAAAAGTTCCCTCTTCCAATGCATATGGGGAATTGTTGAGTCTTTGTGAAGGTTGTCTTACTTGCCTAGGTAATAAGTACTTAAGGGAGAATTGGAAGCTGCAAATTCTTTCTTTTGTCAAATAGTGCCTCTTACTTTATTTTAAAAATAATAATAGCTTTTTATTTTTCAAGATACACGCAAAGATAATTTTCAACATTCACTGTTGCAAAACCTTGTCTTCCAAATTTTTCTCCCTCCTTTTTCCTCACTCCCCTCAAGCAATCCAATATGGGTTAAACATGTGCAATTTTTCTCAACATATTGCTACATTTATCATGCTGCACAAGAAAAATCAAACCAAAATGGAAAAAAACGAGAAAGAAAAAACAAGCAAGCAAACAACAAAAAAAGGTGCAAATACTATGTTGTGATCCACATTCAGTTTCCACAGGCCTCTGTCTGGATGCAGATTGCTTTCTCCATCACAAGATTATTGGAACTGGTCTGAATCACTTCACTGTTGAAAAGAGCCATATTCATCAAATTGAGCTAATGATTATATAATTATAATCTTCTTGCTGTGTAAAATGTTCTCTTGGTTTTACTTACTTCACTCAGCATCAATTCATGTGAGTCTCTTCAGGCCTTTCTGAAATCATCCTGTTGATCATTTCTTATAGAACAATATTATTCCATTACATTCATATACTATAATTTATTCAGCCATTCCCCAACTCATGTTCTATATTCTTATAACCTTGTCACTCAACTATCTGAGGTGAGTCCTGGAACTTCATTTTACAGATGAAAAAAACTGAGAAGTTAATGACTTCTTCATGGTCACACAACTGGTAAGTCTAAGAGATTTGAACCCATGTCTCCTCTGACTCCCAATGTAAGGTTTTTGTCACTATAACATATTGCTTCTCTAAAATACTCCAGAAATCCACAAATAATCTTAGATATTACAGATGACTACCTATGATATGAGGACCAAGAGACATGCTCTCCTCCCCACCCAGAAATCTCTGTTCCAATAGATTGCTGCTGCTCTGCTCAAATCCCAAGTCAGTTAGCAAGCATTTATCTAGTACCTATGATCAATAATAAACATTTATTAAGCTCCTACCCTGTGCCAATGCTAAGCACTAGGGATACAAAGAGAGGCTCAAGCAAAGAATAAAGCAATAAAAAAAACCCTCAAATAAACCCCTGTTCTCAAGGAATTTACAATCCAACAGGGGAGACAATGTGCAAACAATTATGTATGTATTAGGCATTTGCTGAATAAATTGAAGAAAATCTCAGAAGGAAGGCTTTTAGGTGAATGAGGAACAAGTAAGATTTCTGTCAGAAGTGAGAATTTAGCTGAGCCTTAAAGGAAGCCGGAGAAGCCAGAGGTCAAAGATGAGGAAGAAGAGAGTCTTATATAAGAAGGACAGCCAAAGAAAGGTCTAAGTCAGGAAATAGAATGTCTTGTTCAAGGAACAGCAAGGAAGTCAGTGTAATTAAATCATAGAGTACTTGAGGGCCAGGAGATACTGTGTAAGGTATAAGAAAGGGAAGGGAAGGAAAGGGAAGGGAAGAGAATAAGCATTTATTAACTGCCTACTATGTGCGAGGCACTCTGCTAAGCCCTTTACAAAACTCTAATTTGATTGTAAGATGCTATTATGATCTCCATTTTACAGGTGAGCTAGGCCTAAAAGGCAAAAATGAGGCAAGTTATGAAATATTTTTTAAAACCAAATGGAGGATTTTATATTTCATCCTGGAAATAATAGGGAGTCACTGGACTTCATTGAAAGTAGGGTGAGGGTCAGACCTGCTCTTGAGAAAGATCAATTAAGAAAGATCCTTCTACAATAGGAAGAGACTTAAATCAGGTTATCTCACCAGCAAAGTATTGCAATAGTCCTGGTATGACCTCTCAAATTGGCTAAAATGCAGGAAAAGATAATGATAAATGTTGGAGGATATGTGAGAAAACTGAGACACTAATACATTGTTGGTGGAGTTGTGAATGGCTCCTACCATTCTGGAGAGTGACTTGGAACTATGCTCAACAAGTTATCAAACTGTGTATACCCTTTGACTCAACAGTGTTACTACTGGGATTATATCCCAAAGAGAACATAAAAGAGGGAAAAGGACCTCTATATGCAATAATGTTTGTGGCAGCTTTTTGTAGTGGCCAGAAACTGAAAACTGAGTGGATGCCCATCAGTTGGGGAATGGCGTAATAAGTTATGAAATATGAACATAAAGGAATATTATTATTCTATAAGAAATGATGAGCAGATTGACTTCAGAAAAGCCTGGAAATATTGATATGAACTGATATGAATTGATGCTGAGTGAAATGAGCAGAACCAGGAGAACACTGTATACTGTAATAAGAAGATAATATGATGACCAACTGTGATGGACTTGGCTCTTTTCAACAATGAGATGATTCAAGGCAATTCCAATAGACTTGTGATGGAAAATGCCAACTGCATCCAGAGAAAGAACTATGGAGACTGAATATAGATCAAAGCATTGCATTTTCGCCTTTTTTATTTGTTTTTTCCTTTCTTGTGTTTTTTCCCTTTTGTTATGCTTTTTCTTATATAACATGACAAATGGGGAAATATGTTTAAAAGAATTGCATATTTAACCTATATCAGATTGCTTGCTGCCTTGGGGATGAGGGGAGGAAAGAGAGAAAAGAGAAAAATATGGAACACAAAATCTTACAAAGATGAATGTTGTAAACTATCTTTTCATGTATTTGAAAAATAAAATACTATTGAAAATAAAGATTTAAAAAAAAGAAAAAATAGTCCATGTGTGAGGTGATGAGAGTCTATAGTAGAATGATGGTTGTGTCCGAGGAGAGAAGGGGACATATTCAAGAGACGTTATGAAGGTAGAAATGACAGAACTTTGTAACACACTGATTATGGGGGTAAGAAATGGGGGATAGATTGAGTTTGATAATATCCTCTACAGGCTTTTCTCTAAGAATCAAATCTCCTTTATGGGAAAATACTTTGAATCACTTGAAACCTCTGTGTAACTTACTTCATTAGCATTTTCTATCATAAGAGGATAGACATGGAAAAACCTAAGCACACTAGAAACCAGGTTGGAGGCATTGGAAATAAACCCATATCTTCATCTGTGTAGGACACTACAAATTTGGTAACATCTTCCACCAAAGCCAATGAAGACCACAAAGTTTTATGATGCTAAGAAAGTTGGCTCTGGAGACAGAAGACTTGAGTTCAAATTCCATCTACTAAGAGACTTTGGGGAAGTCACTTTCTTAAGTGTCTTGGAACTCAGTTTCCTCAACTATAAAATGAGAGGTTTGGAGGAAATGGCTCCTGAGATCCTTAATAGTTTTAAATCTTTTATCCTATGAACTTGATCTAAAACTTGCACTATAATATCAAAAGAAGTATTTAAAACCCTGGTCTTCCAGACTTTAAAATCAGCTTTTTATCTACTCTTCATTGCTACATTCCCAAAATAATAACAAGAATTCATATTTCATTGAATCATAAGTTTTATAGGATGCTTTCTTCACAACAAACTCATGAAGATAACTCAAAAGTTATCAGACATAACATATTGTAATACAAAGAACTTGGAATCTAAAGTCCAAATCTTTGCTCTACTGTTTACTACTTGATGACTTTGTAGATGTCATTTCACTTCTATGAATCTCAATTTCTTCTTTATAAAATTAGGGAGCTGGATTAGGTAAGGATTAAGATATTTCCCAGATCAAAAGCTGCAATTCCCATTTTACAGGTGAAGAAACTAAGCCCCGAGAGGTTAAAGAACTGGCCCAAGACTGAAGAAATAGTAAATAGCAGAAATGGAATTTTAAGTTTTTTGTCTTAATTCCAAATTCAGTGCTCTTTCATGAAGCAAAATGTAGAGAAAGCTATGTTGGGAAGTATGTAAGATAAACTTCTCTAACCATTATTTTTTATTAAACTTTTTTATTTTCACAATATATGCATAGATAATTTTTCCATATTAACCCTTGCAAAACCTTGTGTACCAAATTTTCCCCTTCTCCCCACCCCCTCCCCCAAATGGCAAGTAATCCAATATATATTAAACATGGTAAAAAAATATATGTTACATCCAATATATGCATACATATTTATACAATTATCTTGCTGCACAAGAAAAATCAGATCAAAAAGGAAAAAATGAGAAAATAAAATGCAAGCAAACAACTACAAAAAGAGTGAAAATGCTATGTTGTGGTCCACACTCATTTCCCACAGTCCTCTCTCTGGGTGTAGATGGCTCAAATCATTACAAGATCTTTGGAACTGATCTGAATCATTTCATTGTTGAAGAGAGCTATGTCCATCAGAATTAATCATCGTATATTCTTATTGTTGTCGTATACAATGATCACCTGGTTCTGCTCATTTCACTCAGCATCAATTCATGTAAGTCTCTCCAGGCCTTTCTGAAAACATCCTGCTGGATGATTCTTACAGAACAATAATATTCTATAACATTTATATACCATAATTTACTCAGCCAATATCCAATCGATGGGCATCCATTCAATTTCCAGTTTTTAGACACTATAAAAAAGACTGCCACAAACATTTTTGCAAATGTGAGGCCCTTTTCCTCCTTTAAGATCTCTTTGGGATATAAGCCCAGTAGAAACACTGCTGGATCAAAGGTTATGCACAGTTTAATTGCCCTTTGGGCATAGTTCCAAATTGCTCTCCAGAATAAACCGTTATTTTTTAAAAATTGATATCTTTTCTTCTTAATACCACGGTTATTTCCTAATATAGTTCTTCCATCTACCCCACTCCCAATGACCTCCTTTGTTATAATGAAAAATAGCAAACCAGCAATTTGACCTTATCTTGCAGTATGGGAGACCATCTGATTCTATTTGACACTATCCCATCTCTATAACCAGATCAGAGCTCTAAACTTATGACAGTGGGGCTTGTCAAGTATGAATCTTGAAACTCTTCTCATTTCAATATTACTGAGTTTGCAAATTTTTCCCCATCCTGTTCTATCTCACTCTTTGAAATATCAATTCATAAAAGAAGCAATGTGGATTGGAAGTGTGGCAAGAGTCACTGTGTCCTAAGTCTGCAGATCCAGTCCTACTTCTTGTCCTTAGCCTAACTCTTTACAACTAAAACCAGGTTATTCTATCTTTAATTCTACCATCCAAGGACTGTCCTTGGAGACTTTTAATTCTTTTGTTAGAGATGGCACAGAGACCTCAGAAGTACCTCAGTGAGATGTCTTTTAATGCTCAACCTCTCCCTTCTCTTCCTTCCTTGGAAATGTTCCTTAGTGATACTCATTTCTTCCCTGTTCCAAAACAAGATTCACCTTCTACTTCCCATAATAGTCCTTTCTACCTTTTTATTCCAGTTCTATCCCATCCCCAGGATTAAAGGAATCATGACTTTTCACTATTTTCCTAATAATTTGGTTAGATTTCATCTCTAGATGCCCTCTCCTTTCTCTATTTTGTCATTGTTTAGTCATTTCAGTTGTGACTGATTCTTTGTGACTTCTAGTGGGCTTTTCTTGCCAACTGGAGACGTTTGTTTCTCTATTTTCCTTCTCCAGCTCATTTAACAGATGAAGAAACTGAGGCAAATAGGGTTAACTTGCCCATGGTCATGCAGCTAGTATTTGAGGGCAGATTTGAACTCAGGAAGATGAATCTTTCTGGGACTGGATCTGGTGCTCTATCCACTATGCCATTTAGATGCCTTCTTTTATAGTATCCTTCCCACAAAAGATGTTGATTCTCTTGAAGGATAGAGAAGGGAGCTCTTAATGAATGTTCTCAATTTTCTCTCAGTAAAGTAAAAGATGAATGATCCAGCTAAAAGAGTAGTTTGGGAAAGATATTAAATATTTTAGAGAAGACTCCAAAGTTGTGGGCCTGAGTGACTGAAAGGACTGTTGTATCTTTTATGGTAATATGGAAATTAGAAAGAGAAGAAGTTTGATTTGAGGGAAAAGATAAAAATTCTGTTTCAGGAATGGTAAGTTTGAGATGCCTAAGTAACATTCAGTTCAAAATGTCTGTTTAGGCAGACCGAAGATGCTCAGACTAGAGATTAGAAGAGAGACTAGGGCTAGAAATATAGATCTGACACAGACTAGTATTTTCACCTTTTTGTTGTTGTTTGTTTTCTTTCTCTTTCTTTATTTGATTTTTTCTCGTTCAACATGATAATTGTAGAAATATGTATAGAATTGCACGTTAAACATATTGGATTACTTGCTGTCTAGGGAAGAGAGTGGATGAAAGGGAGGAAGAAAAATTGAAAGATAAGCTTTTGTGTTTTTGTTCTTTTTTATTATAGCTTTTAATTGACAAAACATATACATGGGTAATTTTTCAACATTGACCCTTGCAAAAACTTCTGTTACAACTTTTTCCCTCCTTCCTTCCACTCCCTCCTCTAGATGACAGAGTCCCATACATATAAAATATGTTAAAAGTATATGTTAAATACAATATATATACATATATATTATATACAGTTATATATACATATATATATGAAGAAAAACAAAAATGCAAGCAAACAATAACAGAAAGAGGAAACACATGCTTTTGTAAGGGTGAATGTTGAAAACGCTCTTTGTATCTATTTTGAATATAAAACCACTTCCACTCAGAAACCAATAGAGATGTTACATGACCAAGAGCTTTGAGAAGAGCAATGTTCCCTGGCTCCCCAACCCTGCTTCCAACCAGAGCTTCATGACCATTAGTGAGGAACACAATCACTGTGGAGAAGAGGTCCCCTTCCTCATCACTGCTAAAACTAGCTGCTGACCAACTCTCATTGATGGTGAGATGAGTCCAAGAACCTTGGGAGGGGCAGCAGCACCAAGATCACAAGTTCTTCTTCTAGCCCAGATTCTGATACCATCATCCTGAGAAACACTGGTTGTCCCCCATGTAGAATTGTCCCCCTTCTAGTCTCCATCTCTTAGCATCCCTACTTTTCTTCAAAAAAGCTCATTTTTTTTCTGGTCTCCCTAACTGCTACAGCCTCTAAAATATCTTTTTTTTGTGTTCTGCATATATCTTGAAAATACTAGTTAAGTGACATGTTGTCTTCTTTAATAGAATACAAGCTATTTGAGGGCAGGATATCTCCAGAGTTTATCACAGTGCCTGGCACATTGTTAGTGCTTCATAAATGTGCATCTGATTAACTGATGGCAGAAGAAAGTAAGTAAAAGGGAAACAAAGGAAAGACAGAAAGAGAATTCCCCTTTCAATCAGCTGCAGTCTTCAGTTTGGGAGTGGAGTTAAGATACAAAAGCTTTGTAGCATTAGCTTTTGTGGGGGAAGGCACAAAAGAGAAGCTGTACAAGCCATTAAGGCAATTAAGAAAAGATTAAGGTTGCTCAGAGTGGAGAGAGACCCATAATCAATAGGCCAGAAATCACAGTGGGTTGCAAAATTATAAAACTCAGTGGCTAAAGAACAAACAAGCTCACCACAACCCAGAGGCATTGGTTTGCTCAGGAGTGAAAAAGAAATCATATTCATTTCTTAGGTCGGGAAAATAAATGGTGCTGGGGCATCCTGTTCTTTTGTCAGCTAAAGGAAGGGGTGTCCAGTAGATGGAAATGAGACTTAAATAACCACCGAAATCTAAACTGAATTCAGCTGATCAGGTAGATTTAGGAATTTATTATCTAGAGAATAAAGTCCCAAATCCTCAGCCTGGCATTCAAAGCTCTCCAGGATTTGGTTCTGAATTCCCTTATCTCTCTTTATGTCACTTTAGGGATTCTGCTTCAGCCAGATTGGTCTGTTCACTGCCTCCTGCCTTTTTCCTTTCCCCTCTTTCTATCTAATTCCTATTTATTATTTAGAAAGAAGAGATGTGTAAGGTCAAGAAGCTGCAGGAAATTGAGAAATCAGGGGGAAAAGCAATATGTCAGCATTATTAAGTATTTGGACTTGTTTTTTACTCCTCCTGGGCCTAAGGAAGGCCTCTCATTTCCCTTTCTTTGCCCAGTTTTTAGAAGAGAGGAGACTTGGGTCACTCATGATTCCTATTTTCTTTTCTTTCTTTGCACCTAATAGTATTTTATATTTTCCAATTACATGTAAAGATAGTTTTCAACATTCATTTTTATAAGATTTTGACTTCCAAAGTTTTCTCCTTCCTTCCTTCTCTTTTCCTCTCCCCAAGACAGCAGACAATTTGATATAGGTTATACACGTCAATCATGACAAACATTTCCACATTATTTATTTTGTGAAAGAAGAATTAGAACCCAAAGGAAAAACCACGAGAAAGAACAAACAAAAAACAACCAAAAAAGCGAAAATAATATGCTTCTATCTGAATACAGACTCCATAATTGTTTCACTAGATATGGACAGCATTTTCCATCGTGAGTTTTTTGGAATTATCTTTAGATCATTGTTTTGCTGAGAAGAGCTAAGTCAATGATCAGGTTCCTTTTGTTTGTCCCCAGAGACCATGATTTAGAGCATTGGTAGGGAGTTGCAGAGGTTGATTTATACTCTTCATGAAGTTCTTCCTTACACTAATTAAAGCAACCTTAAAGAGAAATTGGATGCTGTTTATAGTGAGTTTCCTGACTCTTGAGGCATTGAAATGGATGCTGGATGAATGGGTCTCAATCATATAGAGAAAAGACCTACTCAGGACATAGTTTGGGCTAAGTAGCTTCAAACATCCCTTCCATTTCTGAGATTTTGAGACTCAGAGACCATTTGAGGTTCTTCTTCCCTGATAATAAAACCTTTCCTGATCATCCCAAAGCATAAATATCTTTTTGCTTCCAAATTCCTAATAATTCATCACCTATGTCTCTTATTTGACACTTAGTCTCTTCATTATATTTTTTACTTAACTTTTGAGATTTCTATGTCTTATCTCCTGAGTCAAATTACAAAGATCCTGAGAGCAAGTATTGAAGACCCATTTCTTGGTATTTTTTCAGAGCTAGCATTAAATTGATCAGAGTATGTTCTCAACAAATGTTTGTTCCTCGATTAAAAACCTAAAGAATTATTAATAATAATGGATATCAAAATAAATGCTTGCACAGTCTTATACAACATCATTTGAGTCTCAAGACAACCTCAATATCTCCATTGACCTTATTGCCTATTATTGCACAGCCAGGGTCAGAAGCAGGTTATGGACCCAATTTTTTCTAATGCCAAGTCCAGCCTTTTGCCTTATCTTCTTCTTACTGATTAACCCCTCAGTGATCTGACTTAATATGGGCAGACCACAGCATCTGCTCTATCAACCTGCCCATATTGGGAGAAGTGGAAAGGAGTGCCCTAATCCTTAAATGCCCTAGGGCAGAAAGAATAATCCATGAGAGGCCTATTTCATTATCCTGCCCTCAGCCTCAAGCTGTTCTTCCTAATGAACCCAGGTCTTTTTTGTAATTTAAACTTGTTTCCTCTTGTTTGGAGCCTCAGTGGATAGAAAACAGTCTCTCACAGTAACCTTTCTTATATTAGAGAATTACCTTTATTAAATTCCTTTCCTTGTCTCCTCCTTTCTAGGTTACATAGTCCCATCTCCTTTATGGTTTTGCTTCCTAGACATTAAGTTGTTCCAGTTATGGTAATACCTATAGGCAAGTTAAACTCTGACCATTGGTGCAAATCTTGTCCTCCATCTTATGCTATGATACAAAACACCATCTCCCAGGGTCTCAGACCCTTGAAGACATCCCATTATGTGCCTGTGGAGCAGTCTGGGATAAACCTGGGACCCTGGCCAAAAAACACTTTTCTAGGGGAAAGGGAAGATAGAAGCAGGCAACCATAGAGTACATTGAGTACTTATTAAAAAGGTTGGAAAATGGAAAGGGAATTTGGTTGTGAAGAGCTTTTAGATATCAAACAAAGGAGTTTCTTTTTGATCCATTAGGTAATAGGGTACTATTGGAGTTTATTGAGGAGTGTGTGTGTGTGTGTGTGTGTGTGTGTGTGTGTGTTAGAGAGAGAGAGAGACAGAGACAGAGAGAGAGAGAGAGAGAGAGACAAAGAGAGAGACAGAGAGACAGAGAGAGACAGAGACAGAAAGAGAGACAGAGAGAGAGATAGAGAGACAGAGAGAGACAGAGACAGAGAAAGACACAGAGAGAGAGACAGAGACAGAGAGAGAGAGAAAGACGGAGACAGAGAGACACAGAGAGACAGAGAGAAGAGAGACACAGAGAGAAAGAGACAGAAAGAGAGACAGAGAAAGAATCAGAGACAGAGAAAGACAGAGAAAGAGAGACAGAGACAAAGAGAGAGAGAGACAGACAGACAGACAGAGAGACAGAGAGACAGAGACAGAGACCTATGCTTTAAGAAAATATGTTTGGCATCTAAGTGGAGGGAGGGGTTGGAGTGCAGAAGGTACTGGAAGCAATTACAAGACTATTGTTAGTGATAAGGGCCTGAACATTAGGGTGGTGGGTGAAAGAGAGAGAAATGGGATCACCTATGAGAGTTGTTGTGAAGCTAGAAAGAAAAAATATTTATCAATAGATTTAAGATGTCCTATAACAGATGTGGAGCAGCTATTGGTGCAGTAGATAGAGTGTCAGCCCTGGAGTCAGGTAAGACTGATCTTCATGAGTTCAAGTGAAGCCTCAGATACTTGCTAGCTGTGTGACCTGGGGCAAAACCTCTTCTGCCTCCCTTTCCACATCTATAAAATAAGCCGGAGAAGGAAGTGGCAAAGCACTCCAGTATTCTGGTCAAGGAAAGTTCTAATAGCCTTATGGAGAGCTGGATGTGACTGAACAAATAAAAGCAAATAAAGAAAATGAAGAAAAGTAGCATAAGTTTCAACTAGAGATGATTTTTACATCATTTTCCCTTTAGGATTAATTGTCTCACTATTCCTCTTGTGAGCTGGAAAATGGCTTGTTCCTTCTCTATCCCACTTTTTCCATTTCCCATAATCTCCCATTTAGCTCAAACTAGTAGCATAGTGGGAAGGAAAATGGCAGGCAGCCATTAAATCTTGACATTGTGAAACTCAGTTTAGTCTGTGAATGTGTAACTGCAGCATTTTGTGCAAATTGAATTGTTATATATCAGATCCTACATCCTCTTGGGTTTACATTATAATCTCAGAGGTGTTAATCATAGTCAATATTTATCTAGTACTTTAAGATTTGCAAAACGCTTTAGATGCATTCATTTATTTGAGTCTAATAACAACTCTGGGTAGTATAGACATACAAGATCACACCCTTGGAAAAGACCTGGGAAGCAATGTAGTATATACACTGTACCTGAAGATGCTACCTCTCGGGTTTTTGAACATCCATCCTTTGCTTGAAAATTTTGCAACAAGAGGATATTCTCTCCTATGATCCAAGGCAGTCTATTCTACTTTGGCATGGTTTTAACTGGAAGAAATTTTTTCTTGATTAAACTTAATTTACCTCTTGTAACCTTCACTCATTGTTCCTAATACTGCCCTCTGGGACCAAGCCAAAAAAAAATGATTTCTTCTTCTCTTCTCTTCTCTGTAACAGTTCTTCTGTTCTGAAATTTGAAGACAACTATTGCCCTTCCTCTTGGACTCTACTAGGCACCCCCAGTTCTTTAATATGTCATGAATTCAAGACCCTTCCCTACCTGATTGCCCTCTGCTGGCCCCTCACAGATTTTTCAATGTCTTTCCACAACTGTAATACCCCATCGGGTATTGGACATGACACTCCAGATGTGGCATGATCAGGAAAGACACTAAGAAGACAATCACTTCTTCCAGGTCTGGACAATACACATTCCTTAATAGGCCTAAGATTACATTGGGCTTTTTTGGTTGCTGTATCCTACTGATGAGTCATACTGAAATTTCAGTCCCCTAAAGCTTCTCAGTGTCTAAAGGCAAACTTCTATCTGTTCATATCTCTCCTATTTAGTACTTGTGAAATCTCTTTTATAAACCTGGTTCTTGAGGAAAGGACAGAGCAAAATGGACAACTAGTTCCTGAAGGTTAAAGGTGGGGGTAGGAGGGAAGGGACACAGAGGTGATAACTAAAAAGTCCCAGTTGTCTTCTTTCTACACTTCTCCATAATGAAGATTTTTCACCCCTCTCTCCACCTATTATGAAACATTTTATCTGTACAAGGAACTCCAAGTGAGGAAAGTCTCTTTTCTTGAGGAGGGTGAATGCTGATCTTCAACTTAGAGAATGGCCTGGAGGTTCTAAGAAGTTAAATTATTTGCTCAGTCACACATTCAGGAGTGTTAGAGGAAAGATTTTAACTCAGATTGTCTTGATTCTGAAGTTTTTCTTTCCATTATAATATTCTGCCTTTCAGCATGAGGAATTAGCCAGGAAATGGGAGAGGTAAGATTCTAAAGCTTTCCTATTTGTCAATTGTATTATCTGCTACATGTATAAGAGAGAAAGACTAAGAAAGAGATAATGAAAGATAGAAATGGGGGAGACAGTCAAAGACACAAAGAGAGGCAGTGAGAGAGACAGAGACAGAGAGACAGAGAAAAGCATACAGAGAGACAGTCAGAGAGACAAAGAGAAGCAGTGAAAGAGACACATACAAAGAGACAAAGACAGAGAAAAATAGAGACACAAAGAGACACAGAGAGAAAAGCAGTCAGAGACACAGTGAGAGATACAGAGACAGAGAGATAACAGATACAGAGAGACAAACACAGACACACACACAAAAAGAGGCAGTGACAGACAGACAGATACACAGAGAGAAAAGAAGACAGAGAGACAGAGACAGACACAGAGAGATACATACAGAAAGGGGGACAGAGAAAGAGAGACAGAGAGACAGACAGAGAGACTGTCTGTCTAAATTTGTGTTTATGAAAGAGAGAGAGACAGACAGACAGACAGATAGAGAGATACAGACAGAGAGGGAGACAGAGAAAGAGAGAGACAGAGAGACAGACACAGAGACAGAGAGACTGTGTATCTGCTTCTGTATGTGTGTGTGTGTGTGTGTGTGTGTGTGTGTGTGAGAGAGAGAGAGAGAGAGAGAGAGAGAGAGAGAGAGAGAGAATGAGAACCTGGCAGGTGTAAAGAATTCATGCAGACTTCCTGAATGGTCTCCTTCATATTTCCTCTTACAAATGCAAAAGTAACCTGAGTATCATAATATCAAATAGGTAGTCGGTAGGACATAAAAGAGCAAAAAGCATATTATATCTAAAAGTAATCGGATCGGCAAGTGCAAGGGGAGAGATTAATGAATTAAATGTGGAAAAGGGATGTCTGGAGAGTCAAAGAAAGTGAGAGGAGGCTGGATTGGAAATCCATACTCCCATAAATCATCTCCACCTCTTCTGTGAAGGGCCTCAAGGACTAAAGTTCTCACCAATATGCTGCATATGCATCAGGACACAATATTCTGGGAAGCTATTCCATTCATAGGCCAGAGAGAGACGCTGTCTTTGGAGAAACTAGATAAGCAAGCAGGGAATAAAGGGAAAAATAGATCAACCGAACAGTGGGGGCCATTTGCTTTTCTGAGCTGCCGTGCTTTTTTTTTTTTTTTTTTTTTTTTTTTTTGCAGCTCCTGTGGTCTGTGATTAGCTCCGAGGCCTGCTGGGTGATTTAACATATTTCCTTTTTTTGAACTTGCTGATAATGAAACTCCAAACTTCCAATAGTCCTTTCACAGGAAGCCAGCTGAGGATGGAGCAGGTTGCTGTGAGGACGCCTTCCTAGGCGCAGTCCCTCCAGGGAAGCTGCCCAGCTTTGCCTCCCATTTGTCAGTTCACTGGAATATTCTTGAATCCCAAGTGTGAGTTTCTTCTTTCAGAAGTTCAGAACCTTTTCATCTGGACACCTACAGAGGGCAATGGGACACTCAACCAGGGAGCAAGTGGGAAGTAGTGGGGATGGAGACGGGAAGCTTGTTTTTTTTTTCCTTTGCACAAAGGAGGCAACAGAGGCTTAAGCTCCTAGACTAGGGTGGGGGGGATGTTTCACTTTATTTGTGTCATGGACCTATTTGATGGCAGTCTGGTGAAACCTCTGGAGCCTTTTTCAGAATAATGTTGTTGTCTACATTCATAATTAGAAGGAAATGCTAAATTTCAGTTAAATGGTAATGAAAATGAAAATGTAATTTTGTTCCCCATCCAAGGTCATGAACCTCATGAAATGTGTCCAGGAAAGTATAAGTTTTGGAGAAAATAACTATTCCTCCTCATTGTTCATTAGGTAACTCAGCAGATCCTCAGTTAAGAAGTCCCAACCTAGTAATTCTAAACTATGTCTTAATTGCCAGAAAAATAGACCAGTTGATTTTGGGGGAGCATAGACTTATAGGATTTAGAGCTAAAAAGGACCTTAGAGATTAACTGGTACAAACTCCTCATTTTATAGATGTAAGAATGAGGGTTTTCTCCTCTCTCTCCACTGCACCCTGCACTTAATCATAAAAGGTCCAGAAATCTTTTTGCATTAGTAAATCAAAACTAAATTAAATGTGAATAAATCTTTTTTAAATTTTGAAAAGATCATCAGGATTTTGGATCATTGGATAAAAGCAGATGATAACCACACAAGAAACATCTTATGATTGACTGAAAGAATTTGACATAACTCTTGGCTTATGAATTTAGAATTTCTCATTCCAGAAACAGTCAATGGAGTGGTGACAATACAGTAGGGAAGAATTTCTTAAAAAGGATTGCTCTCAGTGGGTTTGGCTCCACCCTAGCAGTGTCCATGGGAACAATAATGTCTCCACTGGAAAATGAAGACAAGCTAGACAAAACAAGAAACGATAGTATCAGGGGCTCAAGGGTGCCCACCAGAACCTCAGGGAAGCTTCACAAGGACTTTATGAAGGAAGAAAAAGGTAAGCTTAAACCCACTCTCCCCAGGGACCTAATATGTGCCAAGGATGTATCAATAGTTACAAGGGAATGGTTCACACACACACACACACACACACACACACACATATTTTTCACACAGAAATATATGTATATATATACACATAAGTATATATCACAGATGTGTGTGGAGATAGATTTATGTATATGCATATTTTTGATCATATATATATGTGTGTATATAGTTATCTATGTTGTATAGTTAAGTATACATATACATATGTACATACATATATACATATAGTCATTCATTTGTCTTTCTTTGTATCCAGCCCTCACCTTGACCTGGCTCCATCTTGACATCAGAGTGTCTAGAAGGTATACAATTTGTACTTCCTTATGGACAATTCAATGACCCTATGTGCACACCATGGGCTTTGTTAGCAGAATTATTTATTGGCTTCCAAAATGCTGAGCCCATCATTTCCCTTCCATTTTAGTAGGTCTGAATCACACAACCTGAACTACAGGGGCCCTTACAAACCATTCTAGTTTGTTGACTTGTGTTCCTCAGGGAGACATGTAATCTTTAAGTTGTCTCTATGCATCTTTTCTTCAAAATCAATATGTGGTGCTTATATAGAGATTTGTTTTAAAAAAGAAACCCACATAATTGCTTTTTGTTTCTCTTCTTCTGACTTATCCTTCATTACAAAATGTTTTAGGAATATTATTTCTTTTGATCTTCACAAAAACTCTAGGAGGTAGTTGTTTTTCTTATCCTTATTTTAGAGATGAGGAAACTGATAGAAGTTGTACATATTCTCAGCTGTTAATTCATCAGATTGTTAGTTTGCTGGACTTCTTGGCTCAGAGACTTTACCTCTGCACATAATTACATTGGAGAGATTTGGGAGCTTGTAAGTATTGCAGAAAATATTTATTTGTTCCCAATAGACACAGATACATACTGATGTGTGTGTGTGTGTGTGTGTGTGTATACATAAGGATATGTATGTCTATATGTCTGTGTGACAGTACAATGGCCAGATGAAAATTTAAACCAGTAATTTAATTTCCTGAAGAAAACAATACAGATGTTTGAATTAACCAGCTGAATGTGTGTGTGAATATATAGATCTTGTCCATCTTTCAGATCATATATCTCACAGACAATAGAACTTATTTTCACCTTAAAGATGGAGTAAGGCATAAAACAGAGAGCTATGTGTTTACCAGAAGTATTCATTTTTGTGATAGAATAGAACCAGAATAGATTCCAGGTCAAGGAGGGATTCCCTGTAGACAGCAAGTTCTTCCAGGGTTTCTGTTTGGGGATAAGATTACATTATTGCATCAACCCCAAGACACTGCCATTCCTCCTGAAAGTAATCTGTAATCATCTCAAAGAACTTTAGTCTGCCCATTTATACCAGAAAACTCAAAAACTATATAAAGAATGATAACTGATCTCATTTTTTCAACATTCATTTAAATGGATACCCATTGGAGTTTATCCAAAAGTATAGATGAGATAGACAATACAAAGGAACAAACCTGAGGGACGAGTAATGGTCATCGCCCTCTGAGGACTTGTCTAGTCCATTTGAATTGGAGTTGGGGAAATATCCCAGTGGTAATACTGCGGAGAACTTGAGGTCCAGAAAAGTGGATTAATTGATTAAAGTCAAAAAAGTAGTTACTGGCCAAACCAAAACTAAGATTTTCTATTTCCAGTCTAGTGCTTTTCTCTCTATATGAGGGATTCTCTACCATTGATACTAGGGAATGGGGGAAACATATTTTGTAATATTCATTTTTAAAGATGAAGAAACTGAATTGTGGAGTTGCTATTCTATAACTGCTTCACAATTCTGGGATAGGATCTCCTATAGGTTGATGAGTAAGTTATACTGTTGAAAAGTGAACATCCATCAGTGAGATTCCAAGTGGTTTCTTGAAAAGATTAATTGAATAAACTTTTTTATTTAGACTAGAGAAGAGAAGATTTTGTTAGATATGATAGCTGTCTTCAAATTTTTAAAAATTTAAAAAGCTGTCACATAGAGGAAGGAGGACTTGGTCTGCTTGGACCCAGAACGATGGGTGGAAACTTCAAAGAGGAAAATTTGGGTTGATCACAATCCCTCATATATAGAGGAAAGCAGCAGACTGGAAATAGAAAATCTAAGTTTTGGTTTGGCCAATAACTAATTTTTTGACTTTAGTCAATTAATCCACTTTTCTGGACCTCAAGTTCCCCATAGTGTTACCACTGAGATATTTCCCCAATAAGAGTGTAGAAGGCTGCCTTGGGAAGTCACTGAAAATCTTCAAGCAAAAAATGGATAACCACTTATTGAATATGATGCAGAAGAGATTCTTGATCAAGTACACATTAAGCTGGAAAGATCTGGCAGATCTGCTGGATCACTTAATGAACAGGTTGGAGGACTGAACATTTTCTCCAGTACTTATGAATTCTCAAAACTTCCCAGCATCATTATGTGGAAAGGTAAAGTTCTGAGCCAAGAAGTCTTAACAAGCTAACAACTTGATGAATCAATAGCAAATACCCTTAGTCTGTAATCCATAACACTTTCACTTAGCTCACCTTAACACCAGTCCTTACACTTTGACAAATTGATATAATCTGTCTCATGAGCTTATGTTTTAGGATCCATTTAGCAATTTCCTTCTGGAAATTGTTTCTGCAGTGACTGTCAGGATGCCCTCAACTCATCATTTTAGGCAGCCAAGAAAGAGACACAGTGGATAGAGCACCGAACCTGAAGTAGGGAAGACCTGAATTGAAATCTGGCCTCAGCTACTTCTTATCTGTGTCACTTTGCCTCTTGCTGCTTCAGTTTCCTCAACTGTAAAATGGGGATAATAACAGCACCTAACTCACAGACTTATCTGGAGCATCAAATGAGATAATATTTGTAAAGCAGTTGGCAGGGTGTCTGGCACATAATAAATGCTGCATAAATGCTTATTGCCTTTTCCCATTCTAAAGCATTTAACAGCAGACTTCGACCTTCCCCACCCCTTATGGAAGAGGTGGAAGTATAGGAAAATAGAAATGCTCTGACTGCTGTAGCAGATATTGCATTGCTGTAATACTCAGGCAAAGAATTAAGGAAGAAAAGGAACAAGGGAATGATACTAATATGTGTTAGGGAGGACTACACTGGATGCGAAGAAAAAGAGGCTGACATCCAACTGGGGCCAGTTTTGTCTCTCCAGAAGTCACTTTGGGCTGTGACTGAGGCTGGTGAAAAGAGAATTTCTCAATGTTGGAGGAAGCTGAGATAGCTTTGAGTTCTGTATAGCTTTGGAGGATGTGCATTCAAAGTGGAACAAGCCAGAAATTGAGGATTAAGGGAATATAAGAAAGGAAAGAATAGAATTTCCAAAGATCTTAAGAATAAGAAATCTTAGTTAAGGATTTTTTGTACAAAGAGATAAAAAACCCAGAAAATATCTTAATACAAAAGGGGAAATGGCTACAAAGACATCTAAAGAAGTCTAAACATCTCTGAATAACTATTATAACACAAAGGAAAGTACCTCAACACCTAATAAAGTCAATCTCTAGGGATTCCCAAGAGAGGATGAGACCAGAGCTGGACATTCCTGAATGGTTCAAGGGAAAAATAAGAATCATGAAAGCAGAACTTTTGTGTTGCATAGCAGAAATAATTGACAAAATAGAACAACTTGAATCTCTGGTAGTGAATTTCTCTAAGGAAGAGAGACAATAACTCACTGGTAATACAGATATATAGAAGTGAAGGATAAGCTGAAAGAAGAAAAACAAAAAGCAATCATGTTTTAAAAATCCACTGTGATTTCTATATAAGCAACACACATTGATATTGAAGAAAAGACATGTAGAGACAACTTAAAAATTACATATCTCCCTGAAGAACATAAGTCAAAAAAAGTAGAATGGTTTCTGAGGATCCTTATAGTTTAGAATGTGTGATTCAGATTGACTCAAAATGGAAGAGAAGTGATGGGCTCAGCATTCTGGAAGCCAACAGATAGTTCTGGTAACAAATTGAATTTTCTATGATAAAGTACAAAATACATTCCTTCTAGAGACTTTAATGTCAAGATTGAGCCAGGTCAGGGCCAAGGCTAGACACAGAGAAAAGCAAATGAATGAAGTGAGTTGGAAATATCCATATTTATATATCTGTATATAGAGATAGATAAGTTTATATCTATCTGTTTGTGTGTGCATATATATATGTATATGTATATATATATATACATACATAATGTATATATATATATATGTGCCTATTGTTAGACAGGTAAATAGATACATATATCTATATACATGTATACTGTTGCAGGATACATATATGTATTTGCATATTTATAGAGAAATTTACAAATGTATCTGTATATGTCTATATGATAGTATATCTTTGTGTGTATAATTATATAGACATATGTATATAACACACACACACACGAAACTTATGATGATACAATAGCCAGTTGAAAAGTAAAACCAGCTATTTAACTTCCTATAGAAAAGAAAACAGAATAGATGTTTGAATTGTATCTCTGATCATATATCTCATAGCCAATAGAAATTATTTTTACCTTAAAAGAGGAGAAAGGCATAAAACAGAGAATTAGGCATTCTCTAGAAGTATTCACTAATGTGATAAAGGAAAACCAGAACAGCTTCCAGATCAAGGAGAGATTCCCTATGGATAAAGGTATTCCAGATGTTCCTGTTTAAAAAATGAGATTATATTGAGTGCATCAAGCCCCAGGACACTGCAGATCATTGGAAAAAAATCTGTAATCATTCAAAGAACTTTAGCCCTTCCATCTACACAAGAAAGATTGAAAATTATATAAAGAATATTAACTGCTCAGATTTCAGCATTCATTTGAGTGGGTATCCAATAGAGCTTAAATGATAATACATACAGATGGACAATGATTTGGGTTCAGAATTGAAAATGAGAAAGAGAATGGGTTACTTTGCTAGGGAAAATTGCAAAAGTACTTTTAATAGTCCCAGTCTTCCGTAATATCAAAGGTTCATTTTTTTCAATGTAAGTTTTATTGTTGTTGTTATTTAAATGGTGTAGCTTTATGGCAGTAAGGCATAGAACCCCATTGTCTCTGAAGCACTATGAGTGTCATACAGTTCAGTGTGAACATCTCCAACATACATCCAATGAGAAATTAGAGACGTTAGGTATAGCAGAGTACTCTAGGCCTGTAGTGAGGAAGACCTCGGTTCAAAAGCACCCTCAAACATTTACTAGCTTTGTAATTGGGCAAGTCATCCAACCTCTATCAGTTTCCTCATCTATAAAATGGGGATAATAATAACAACTACATCCTGGGGTTGTTGTCAAGATCAAAAGAGACAATATTGTAAAGTATTTTACAAACCTGAAAACATTATTTTAAAAATGCATTAAAATGAATATTAACTTTTGTGATTTTCTTTTATTGCTATTAATTCTGAGAATAGTAAAAGATATCAACAAGGAAACATATTCCAAAAAACAATATAGATTGGTTATATTGTGAGAATTTGTATGATAAGATTCTCTGCTGGTTGACAGTAGGAGAAATTGAGGAAGGCCTCCAATGAGTTGAGTGCATCCCCTGTGGCAAACTTTTGGGAAATCATAGATGAGAGATACATAAGATAGACTATTAGATATAAATTGTAACCTTCAACTCAATAGAAGAGATCTCAGATACATTTGAATATTTGAGCATGCTTCTCTCCTTCCCTAAGCAGTGATTACCTACTTTATTTGTTCTTTCTTCACTAGGTGACATGGAAGGGAAAAAAATGATCTTTTCTTCTCAGCAGGTTTTTTAAATTACAAATAGAAAATAAAGCAGTAAATGATTATGTCCAACATCTTGATGGTGTCCCTCAGGTTTTCTTATCTAACTCTCCACCCTTTTTAACCAATCACTATTCTTAATTAATTTAAAAAAAAGAAACTTTGGGCCTTGAACTAATTTTTTAAAATGAAATGAGCAACCTTGATGTTCTTTTAAGATATTTTTTATTTTGCTAAACATCTCCCAATTACATGTAAATTTTTGAAATCTTTTTTAAAAAGTTGATTTCCAAATTCTTTTCCTCCCTCCATCCCTCATTTTTTCCTTGAGAAGGCAAGCAATTGGAAATCAATCAAATATGTGAAGTCATGTAAAATATATTTCTATATTAGCCAGACAGACAAAAAAGTAAGAAAAATCAAATGGTTAAAAAATGCTTTAATTTGCTTTCAGAGTTAACCAGTTCTCTCTTTAGAGGTAGATAGCATTTTTCATTATGTGTCCTTTAGTAATTATTTTTATCATTCTCTTGATCAGGGTAGCTAAGCCCTTTATCCCTGATCATCTTAAAATATTGCTATTACTATATCCAACATTGTCCTGGTACTGCTCATTTCATTTCATGAATTCATATAAGTCTTCCCAGGTTTTTCTGAAATCATCTTGCTTATTATTTGTTATAGTATAATAATATTCTATAACAATCATATGACACAACTTATTCATCTGTCCCTCAATTGATGACACAAACAATTCATCTGTCCTTCAACTTCCAATTTTTGCCATCAGAAAGGTAGCTGCTATAAATATTTTTGTACAAATAGATTTTCCCCCTTTCTTTGATCTCTGAGATAAATAGTGGTATTGCTGAGTCAAAGGGTAGGTACAATTTTATAGTCCTTTAGGCACAGTTTTAAATTGTTCTCCAGAATGATTGGACCAATTCACAACTCTACCAACAGCACTTCAGTATCCCAATTTTTCACATCCCCTCCAGTATTTATCATTTTTCTTTCCTATCACAGGGCTTGAACTTAAAACATCTAAAATAATCAATGGCAAAATTTTGAGTAAATCCACAGGACATTGAAGACAGCAAAGACAGAACATGTTGACAACTTTTCCTATCCACACTAAGTCACAAGAAATAAATTGCAAAATTATATGTTCAGATGCTTTAGTAGGCAATGCTACATTAAATTCTCAGATAGACCATTGTTCATGTCAACGTGCAAAAGTTCCTGAGATATTCCTGACTTGGAGCCTGGTCCTGGATATTGGCTATATTAGACTAGTGTCTCAGCTTAATTCTCAATTATCCCCTAAATGGATTTTTCTATACATTTGGCCCTTTTTCATCTCACTGACATGCTCCCTCCTTTTATTGTCCAACATACTGTGAGAGACCACCCTTCCCTAGTATGGACCTTGCTAGTATGGGAAACAGTTTTTCTTTAGAAAAATGAAACCATCACCAGGATAAGCTATCTAAGAAACTTTCCTTGACCTCTTTATCCTGTTGTCACAGGTTACAGGTGAATTAGTATTATTAAGCAATAGGAGATCATTAGATTGAGCATCAAGTCCATTTGGTCATGTCTAACTCTTCGTGATCCCATTTGATGTTTTCTTGGCAAAGACACTTGAGGGGTTTGCCATTTCCTTCTCCAGCTCATTTTATAGATGAGACAAACAAGGTTAAGTGATTTTTTGCAGAGCCACACAGTTCTTAAGTGTTTGAGACTGGATTTGAATACAAGTTTTCCTGGCACTAGATCCACTGCACCACCTACAAGCCAGTCAACTCCCACAGAATCATAGATTTAGATCTGAAAGGGTACTAAGAGACCATCTGTTCTAACCCCATCCCTGTTACATATAAGGAAAGGGAACCAGAGAAATAAAGACATTTGCTCCAGGTCACACAGGTAGTATGTGGCAGGACCAGGTTTCAAATTCAAATCCTGTAACTCCTAATTCAGTGATCTTATTATATCATGCTTCTGGTTCCTGTCTAACTGTCCCTGATTAGCTCAACTATGTAATGCCACTTGGTTCATCATTAAAATGGATTAGCCGTAAGGTCCCTTTTTATGATTTGTAAATTTGACTTTAAGTTCCTTAGGATATAGGAAATGTTTCTTCTCAGTTTTTGTGCTATTTTTTTGTATGTTCTTCAATGAACATTTATTATGACCTAAAATGTATGACTTACACAGTTCCAAAATCCTGGGCATACAGACCCCTCAAAAAGAGACTCTGCCTTTAATGAGATTACATTCTTTTGGGGATGAGTATAATGATAAAACATAAAAAAAAATTGTGTAGAATGCAAAATACATTCAGATAAAGAATGCTAATGGGGGGGGGGGGGAGAATGAGGATGCTTTCATGAAAGAGGTGGATCCTAAGCTGAATTATAATCTACTCATATAACATTCTATGAAATTCTAAGTGATCTGGTAAAATTCTGAAATATCATTAAAGAGATGGTTGTTGAGCATATGGAAAAGGAAACAGTGATTGCAAAGATCTGCAAAGCTTCATGGTGACTATATAAAATATCAGAATAACCTTATCTCCCTTTTTTTGAACAAGGATACCTAGCTGGTAAATCAATAGAGTGCTGTTGAAGTAGTTTACCTAGTTTTTGGCCAGGCATTTTATAAAAGTATCTTATGCTATTCTAATGGAAAGATGGAGGTCAAATGATAAAAATCATTAGGTAGACAAAAACTGATTGGATGTTTAGATTCAATGACAATGTAGCAGGAAAGTAACTCCAGGGAAGTATCTTCAGAGATCTTTACTTGGCCTTGTATTGTTTATCATTTTTATGATGGGCTAAAGGCATGCTCATAAAATTTGTAGTTGATACAAAGCTGGGAGGGATTGATAATATTTCAGATGACAGATGCAAGTAACAAAGAGATCTTCATAGGTAAAAACATTCTAGTTGGATCCAGTGAAAAGAAATTCAAATAATATACCAATAAGCATTTACAAAGCATTAATTATGTACTAAGTATTGTGGCTAAGGGACACAAAGATAAAAGCAAAATAATTGTTGCCCTCAAGGAGTTTACATTCCATTGCGGATCATGTAAATTCTTACACTTGCATTTTTTTAATCCACTTCATGAGTACAAAGTAGAAGAGATATAGTGAAACAGAAATACAAACTTAGTTTGAATCGGGAGTTCAATATGACAGCCAAAAAAAAAAAAAGGAAGAAAGGAAGGAAGAAAGAAAGAAAAGAAAAGAAAGAGAAATCCTAGGTTCCATTAAAAGAGGCATCCTTTCCAGATGTATAGATAGGATGGCTCTTCTATGACCTATTTTCATCAGACTTCATCTAGAATATTACATTCAGTTCTGTGTGTCACAGTTTTAAAAGGACATTGATGAGCTGGAAAGCATCTGGAGAAGGACAACAGGATGTTCATATCATATGAAGGCTGATTGAGGGAAATGGGAGTGTCTAACAGGACAGGAGAGAGAAGTGTTGAGATAGGGAGAAGAGGAAAATGGTAGCTGTGTTCAAATATTTCAAAGGTTATCCTGACACTTAGCACAATGTCTGGCACTGAATTAATATTTATTGGTTGATTGCTTGAATTGGAGGAATCAGACTTGCTAAGTTTGATCCCAGAACATATTGTCCAAAAATGGAAAGGGCAGCTAAATGGGACCATAGATAGATCACTAGGCTGGGAATCAGGATAACTTTTCTCCCTGAATTCAAATAAAGACTCAGACACTTACTAATTGTGTAACCTTAGGTAAGTCACTTAACTTGGTTTGCCTCCATTCCTCATTGGAAAATGAACTGGAGAAGGAAATAGCAAACCACTCCAGTATCTTTGCCAAGAAAAGCCCCAATTGGGGCCATGGAGAGTCGGATTGAAGAATCAGACTGGAATGGATGATGAAGAAAAATGTTTTGTTATTCTGTGATTCTGAAATGGATTGTAAGCTCCCTGGAGACATGATTTATGCTTTTCTTATATCACTTACAACATCAAGCATAAGCCAGAGCATTTAGCATATACAATTAATTTTAAGTGTCTGTATCAATCTATCAGGAAATATTTAATGGCATGGTTTGTATTTTTCTTGTATCACCCACAACACCAAGAAAATACAGGACATATTACATATATAATTAATTTTACATGACTATATCAATCTATCAGGAAGTATTTAATGAGTTTCTACTCCACTGAGGATTTTCCTTTATAGATTTTGGATGACCACCTCTCAGGTATATTTTTAAAAAGATTCTTATTCAGGGTAAGGTTAGATTAGGGGGCCATGGAGATTCCCTTGAACTCTGAAATTCTATGATTCCATGTATCAGCTCCATGTCAGGGTTTGTGAGGAATACCACAAAAATATTCAGTATATAACCGCAAGAAACTGCACATTGAGTGAATGAATGAATGAATGTAAATGGAAGTTATAACCTTACCTCTGGTCATTATGAGTCTCGGGAAAAACCAACTGTCATAGACTCCATGGGAAAATGAGACTAAAATGCCAAGGAGAATAATCAGTAATGGCAGCTGGATTCTTCTGAGTGCTGTCTTGCCTTAGCACATCTGAGAAAGACCAGATGTGAAAAATGAGGGCATTGAAAAAGATGTTTTCTAAGGTCCCCTTCTACCACTAATTCCCATTATCTGTAAGTGTGATTAACAAAGAGAGATTAACACTATCTTTGCCCTCTGTATCTAGTGGATAAGAGGAAACACATAGGGAAAAGAGCACTAGATTTTGAGTAAGAAAACTTGAATTTGAATTCTGTCTCTGCTTCTCAGTGCATGTATCATCTTGGGAAGATCACGTAATCTTTCTAGTCTTCAGTTAACTCATGTATAAACTAAAAGTGTTGGATGTAATGATCTCTATATTCTAAACAAATTCCAATGATCCTATGAAATTGGGCCCCAGAATATCTCTCCTAAACAAATCTGTTATTGATTTCTCTTCTATATGTATAGTTGGGCTCTTATAGCATAGGAACATTCCCACTAAGAAATCATTCTAGAGGACTTCCCTGACTTTTCTGTTCCAATTTTTAAAAATTCTTCTTCCCTCTCCTACTCTCCACCATCCTCTGCCTCTCACTGCTGGAAAAAGGTCTCTGGCTAGCCAAGTTCATTGGGAAATGGCTTACTTCATTTCTGGGTTTCCTATCACACCCCCTATTCTCCCTTCCCTCTTGATTTCTTTCTCCTTTGGAAAACACCTACAACCCTGAGCAGATGTGCATAAGTCAATTTAGAGCTGTGTGTGGCTGGTACCAACATGTTAGCATATTGAGTGGTCCAAATATTTAAATATCTATGATATAGGAAGCCTAGAGACCATTAAAAGCCATTTTTCTCAGTACTGATTGCAAGGAGAGGGGTGGGTGGTATGGTGGAATAAATGTTGCCTCTTGCTCTCCTTCAAGGCTGCAAAATCTGCTGGCCTAATCATATTGCCTATGTAAAGTGCCTCTCCCCCGTTTCTACCGGAGGACTTTAGGTTGCATTTACTGTAAACAAAGGCGTATTTTGGGGGCAGTTGGATTGAGTTTATTGTTTATGTAAATCTCTCAGAATGTGACATAGCAAGATAGCTTCCTATGTTGTGTTGATCCACATTTTAGGCCAACAGCCAAAGTATTTTATCTTTTACTTCATTATAGTGATCTTCCAATTAGCCGTGGTCTGTAATACCCTGATTTTGGTGGCAGTGGTTTGGGCAGGATTGTTTGATAGTTCTGCTCGAGAGACAAAATAAGAGGCCTTATTATAGGAAGTGCAGAGGTTGTGCGGGAGCTGAGTTCTGTTGCAAAGTTTGCCGATAAGGGAAAACCGGCCCTTAAGCGTCCATTCTGTTCTGTATATTAACACTTCTAATCTGCACTGCTGATAAAACTGCAAGCCATTTGCCTTTGGAGGAATTAGTTCTGCCTCACTTGTGTAACCAGGCGATGGTGATTAACCTTTAAACTGTCCAATATTCTCAGCAGACTCCTGCTCCAGATTAGAAACTATTTAGTTATGACCAACTAAATTAACAACACTCCCTTCTCTGAAGAATGAGATTTGGAAGGTGGATGCATTTTAAGGTGGAATTGTGTTTTGAATTGGTGATCCATCCTCCTAAGGTGCTTATTTCCCTTCATTAAAGGCCCGGCCGCTGCCACATAAGGGAAGGCGCAAAGGAGATGAGGAACAGCTAATGCAAGAGTTGGGGTTACTTTCACCGGAGATGTTTGTACAACTTGTGTTTGCCAGGGGACGGCGAGGCAAGGAGGGAAGCTGTCTCGGTGGTATCTGAATATGGAAGAGGGAAATTCAGTCCTTCTTCCGGTCTTGGGCCACTGTCTAAGAATGGGCTGTATATCAGGTAGCTATTAAGCTGTTAGGACCCATCTAAATTAAGCACCTTCCTTCCCGTTTCTCTCCCTATTTTGGTTTCTTTTCCCCAAGAAGTCAATGTTAACTTTCCCTTTGGAGATGGAGTCTGGGATCTGCCCATGGCGGTAGTAGGTCTGTCCAAGAGATTGTAGCAGCTCTGATAACCCCAGCTCAGCACTCTTGTATCTGCCCGTTTCAAATGTGCGATTTATCAGTTGCAATATACCCTCCAATACATGGGCTGTGAAAGAAAAGAGTCCTGGGCAATCATGTAATGGTGTAGTGTTTGTCTGACATAAACCCCGGATTGTTGGTCCTCGATGGATAACAAATAAAAATAATTTTAAAAAACCCCAACAACACCTGGTAGCAATGTTTTCTGTTTTACCAGTTTTATATTAGCTTCCTCCTTAAAAACTGCTAATCTAGATACTACATTAGTAGGATGTCAGTCAAACTGCAATCCACAGCGAAGCCTTCTTCATATACCAATTTAAATCATTCATGGTCTTTTCTTTGGCATTATTCAAAAGATCATAATAATTTTCTTGTGCCCACAGCACAAAAAAATCAATTATTTCCCCACAAAGACTTGAAAGTACTTAGCGAGTGCTGCAAGAAAAGCTGAGGGTTATATCAAATTGAAATTGCACTCATTACACACAACACAATTAGTTGCCACTAGTCTGGCCAGGCTTTAATTCTGAATGGCATATCTTTATTATTACAGAAACAAGCATGCAAATGGCATTGTTCAGGATTTGCCGAAATCAATAGGATATAGTGCTGTGTGTTTGGTGGCCACTGTCACTCAAGCTGCTGTGGATGTGAGATAATGTGTGTATTTGAATTAATGAAGGGAGCCAGCGACATCATAAGTGACACCCAAATAAAAGAAATGGGTACATGATATTTGTAATTATTCTACTTGTGTTTTTGTTGTAAATACTTGTGCTTTTTGTTTTTTAATCAAAGGATTAATTGCATTTTAATAAGGCATTATGATTTTCAGAGCTTTAGTTAATTAAAACTTGTAGTATATAATTATGAAGTGATGCTGAGATTTTCTAAAGATCACCCATATGTTTAGAATATGTATAATTTTTCTGTTAAGCAGTTGCAACATTGCCCCCGTGTTCCCCTCCCCCATCATTTCTAGATGAGTTATGTTAAATGTTGATGATGGTGACAATTCCAGGTGGATTTCTCTAAGCAGAGGCTGGAACTTAGATTCCTGCAGATTAGGATATTGCACAAATTAAAGTTACACATGTCTTTAGAGCCACATTCACATGGTAAATCGTCCCTGAAAACTTTCTTTGACACTATCCCGAGAGCTAGTTGATTTTCCTG
Source organism: Antechinus flavipes (assembly GCF_016432865.1). Classification (NCBI taxonomy): domain Eukaryota; kingdom Metazoa; phylum Chordata; class Mammalia; order Dasyuromorphia; family Dasyuridae; genus Antechinus; species Antechinus flavipes. The sequence continues at coordinate 89,995,666 of NC_067399.1, forward strand.
AGCAATCCCCGGTGTGCCACTAAAATTAGGCAAGTTCATATTTGATGAAAACCTTTCTACTTAGAGTGGGACTAGGGAAATCTGAAAACCTGGATGGGGGTTTGCTATTTGTAGCTAGATCTTGATTCAAAAGTCAGGGACAGAGCATCAACACATAGCTCATTCACAGAGTCGAGTTCTTGTCCTGGGTGAGAACATAAAAACTTCTTTAGTGGTATATCTAAATAGGGAAATTGATGCCCACTATCCAAGTAACCATGGCCAAGCCATTTGATCTCTTCAATCCTCAGTTTTCTAACTTATAAAAAAAGAGGATGAGGTCACAATGACTTCTGGGGTGTCTTGTAGCTCTAAACCCATGATCCAAAATGCATGAAAATTCCAGGTTAATTAACATGTTAGTAATTCACAATGGAACCCAGCACAGAGGAATGTAATAGAATTTCCTGTGGGAGTGTATTATGTGAAGATTGATAGATTAATTGCTAGATAGATTGAATAGAGTTAGGGTAAAACATTATTAAAAAGTTAAAAAATCTTAATGTTACATTTTTCTTTGGGGATTTCCTTTTTTTTTTTAATCTTCTTTTCTTGAGAAATTCACTTATCTTCTGAGGTCGGGCATTCATTCATTCACTCAACAAACATTTATTGAGTATCTAAGGAAAGCAGAATGGAATAATTCCATGAAAACTGAATTTGGAGTCAGGAGACTCTAGTTTCAATTGTACCTGTAGGACTTTTGGCAAGCCATTCAATTTCTCTAGGTCTGGTTTTCTTTTCTGTGAAATGAGGGATGGATTGGATGACCTGAGAGATTTTTTCCAGCTTTAAATCTATGATTCTACAATCACATTCTAAATCCATGATCCTACAATCTTATACCACATGGAGGATCCCATGAGTAGCCTAGGAGAAAGAACTTAGTTGTCTCTGTACTGACAGGCTCATAATGGTTGAGTGAACCCGTGAGTGTAATAAGAAACTCAGAAAGTCTAAAGCCCTTGGATAGGCATTAGGGGGTGGACATGGGGACTACAGTGGAGCGTGGATATGTGAAAGTGATGGGATGTGACCCACCTTCCAATGACAGCACCCCTGGAGTTCTTTATAGTTTGTTTTTTTTTTTTTTTTTGCAATGGGGTGTTCATTTTCCTCTTATTCTAGATGTATAGGCACTACAGGGAGACATAATAAAGACCTTCCAAGAAGGAGGTAAAGAAGGAGAAGAGCAAAAAAAAAAAAAAAAAAAAAAGAAGTTTGGGAGTTCTGGGAAGAGAGAATATTGTGATGTTTATACCCCAAACCTGATTTTCTTGGGTCTCCACAGATGAGCCATAAGTAGGATTGCCCAAAGCTGATTTAAAATCTAATATTATTAGACTGGTCACAGCTTCGTATTTTAACTCTGAAAACCTAGAGCTTGAAAAGGTGATTCATTCAAAGCTTGCTAAAATATTTGCTCAGCAGCACAATGGAGTGTGATGGAAAATAAACTCTTGTAGAGAGTCTCACCCTATCAGCCCCGGCCTGCAGCAGGGAAAGAATGAGGGAAGGTCAGTCAATTATGTGTGGTAATCACCGTAAGCATATTATCTGAGACACAGATGTCTTCTATGACCCCACACGACATGGCTATTAACCTCAGAGCAATATAAAAATGGAGGGGGGGGTATGAGGGAGGAGGGACTGGCAGTCTAGGTAAACCCGACATTTTCAGTCGGGGCTTGTCCACCCGTTCAGAAAAGTTCCAGACACGAAGACTGTTTTTCAGGAAGTCTTCCAACAACCTGACCTTTGCTCAGCACAGTCAGCATTGCTGCCTCTCTCCTTTGGAGACCTTTCTATGGGCCTAGTCATGTGAGATAAGTAGTTGCATCATCTGAAAATGAGACTGACAAATTGACTCGGGAGATATCTCGAAAACACAATGGCCCTGGAATGCTACTTTCTGTTTGTGGAAGAAAAGGAGAAAAGGAAAAGTAATTTGGGTGTTTGTGTCTGTGTTTGAATAAGTCCTCCTCCTGTCCTAGGTGTTAGTGGTGAGGGAGGACAATGATGGAGAGAGAGCGTAGCCTGGGGACCCGGCCTGGTTGTCTAGGTGACAAGAACTGGGACAGTTGGTGGCCCTTTCCATCCACGGTCTTGTATCTGGGGCTTGGGTCCAAGTCCCCCACAATCCCAGCATCGGAGGCGCACTCAAAGACCAGATATTCTAACCTCTGAGTTTTTACAAATGAGCAACTTAACACATAGAGAAGTGACTGATTGGGAACATTGAGGCTAGATCTCCAGTGCACTGATCCCAGGCCTGGACCCTTACTACTTCAAAGTTCTTCATTAAAAAAAAAAAAAAAGGCTATTCATCGCATGAAAGGCATTTAATAGAGACTGTTTGATGAGCAATGACTCACATACATATAATGCATTTCTCACAGCAACCCTGTGAGGGAAATAGTAAAAATACTGTTATTCCCATTTTATAGCTAAAGCAACTAAGATACTGGGAGATTAACTTATTTGCCTAAGGATCCACATCAAATGAATGTCATGGGGGATTCCAGATCCCACATCCTTTCCATCATAATGATAATAGCTCACCTTTATCTCTCTCCTTCCCTCTCCTGTTCCTCATTCTCTTCTTTCTCTCCCCCAAACCTCCCTCTCTCATATATATATATATTCATATCCATATCTCCATCTCTCTCTATGCATATATATAGATATATATACACATCTCTCTATATGCACATATATCCATTTTTCTCTCTCTCTGCATGCACATATATCCATATCTCTCTATATACATTATATGTAACACTATATATGAATATATATTCATATCTCTCTTCATCTTTTTCTCTATTTATATATCCATATCTCTCCCTATCACTCTCTTCTCTCTATATATATGTATATACATATATATCCATATCTCCATGTCTCTCCTTCCTTCTGTGTGTGTGTGTGTGTGTGTGTATGTAATATATCCTTATTTACTCTCTCTCCCTCCATATATATGTTATCTCTCTATATATACATATATATTTCATATATATCCATCTCTATATGCATTATATATACATATCTAACACTGTCTCTATGAATATATATTCATATCTCTCTCCATCTTTTTCTCTATTTATATATACATATCTCTTTCCATTACTCTTGTCTTGTCTATATATTTATATATAAATAGCATATATCCATATCTCTTTCCATCTCTCTTTATATGCACATATATCCACCTCTCGCCCTATATGCATATGTAGCCATGTCTTCATCTCTCTTTCCCCACATATATATGTACATACACACACACACACACACACACACACACACACACACATACACACACACTTCAACTCTTATCTAGCCCTTAGTAAATAAGTATGACCTCAGACAAACTAGGACCTGGGGAAGATCTTCCATTAAAAAGGCCAAGGTCACCCACTGCATACTGGGCCATCACCTGTTGTCTTGACCTTTTCTTGCCACTGGACCTTGATGACTTTGGAGGAGATAATGAAGCTGATCACTTTGTACAGCTCTGCCCCACTCATATCCAATACCTGCCCCCCACCACACACACACAGAGTCACAATATTATCCTCTTGGTGATCCTTTGAGAACAAATAACAAACAATATATTACACACATATACACATATATACAAATACACACATGTGTGTATAATCTCATTTGATCCTCACAATAATCCTGTGAGATCGGTATTATCAATATTTTGCAGATGAGGAAACTGAGGCTTCCTCCTTTATTTGGTGAGTTCTCCCCAGAACTTCCATTTTGAAGCAGTGACAGAAGTACCAGCTTCTCTACTATTCTTCCACCACTTTTTCACCCTTCTTCTCTGCAGCCTTCTCATCTTGGAAGACTCCTTCACCTGTGCCCATTTAGCTCCCTTTGATGAATAATCTTTCTCCATTTCCAAGAAGAAAGCTTCTTGAGGGCAGAGATATCTTTTAGCTTTGTCTCTTTATTCTCAGTTTGGTATGGTGCCTGGCACATTTGGTGCTTAATAAATATGGTTGAATTGATTTATATAAAGATTAAGCAATTTGCCTATCATCTCATAGCTAGTGAAGAAATGAGGTGGAATTAGGATCCCAGTTACTAAATCCAGATCCAATACTCCTTTTTATTTTCCCCTGCACTGTTTCTACTTTATTTTGATGAAAATTAATTTGGGTAAAAAATATTTTCTTCTAAGAACAAATTCTTCATGTAGGTTCTAGAGCTATGTCTATAGGCCCCAACCTATGTAGCTAGGTTATATTTTATTTATTTTGGGGGGTTAATTGATTTATTTAGGGTCACACAGTCAGTAAGTGTATGAAAACAGATCTGAACTCAAAAAGAATAGCTTCCTGACTCCAAACAAGTCACTTTATCCATTATACTATCTGGTTGCCTAAAATAGAAGTTCACTTAAGGGAAAGTAAGAGGAATCCATTGTTTGCTTAACAAGATCCAAATCTTGTTACCATAGTCCAACCATTCTGGGAGATTATATTTTAAAGACTTTTGTATTTGTGCAAATTTTTGTGTTATTGCTGTTGATATTATGCTATGTGATTTGCCTCACTCCCTCCATATTTCAAAACTTTGATGCCTTTTTTGTGAACAGGATCCCCTAGAACTCACTTGCATTTCTGTGTCATCACTGGGGGAACTTCCTATGACTTTCATCTGGTGATCCTTGAAGCAGAAGAAGGGCGAGTGACATACTTTTATTTTGACACTTGGGACAAGCAGCACTTTTAAAAAATCCTTCATAATTCCCAAAGTGGGAACAATACTAAGAGAAATTAAGACAATTCAGTTGAGAAAAGATAGACTCTGAGACATTAGCTCCTGGGATGCCTTTGAGAGTGCCTCAAGATTTCAAATACATGCAAACATTTTGTGGGGACAATTGGAAAGATCTAGACAAGGAAGAGACCTACTAGTGAGCCTGGGAAATATGTGAAAGGACAGAGAATCCCCATGTTACACATTGTGTATAAGGTGTTGAAGTAAAGTATGATCAAAATGTATATGTAACATAATTTAACAAAAGTCTTTTTTAAAAAAAAATAGTTAATATGAATTTATTTTGAGTCTTCTAAATGATGGAGCTCTGAGACAAACCTCCAGATTACTCACCTTAATTATAGCTCTGAAGCAGAGAATGGCTAAGTGTCCTCTGCATTGCCATCTTCAGTCTGTGGGATCCTTAATGTTCTACTTGAAGGCTGGAGGAATTGCAGATCTACTCAGAGGTTAAATTCAAATGAAACCTGTAATTCTATGACCCTACTCAAGCAACTCTTGTATGGGATTGGGTGAGGGAACAAAGGTGGCTTGAAAGAAAGGGGATTCTTTCCACTGAAGATCTGATAACAAATACATTTATGGTGGAGGGAGTGGGAAGTAGGGGCAAGGTGGAATCTAAATAATGTCTCTCTGAATACTGTACTTTCAGACTCCTTCTCCACTCCTCCCCCTCCAAATCCATCTGAAGCAAAAAAATCATAATTTAACTGTTTATACCTAAAAATAGCAATTCTCTTGATGTTTCAGTTAAAAAAAAAATCATGAGCAAATAGCTGCAGGACCAATAGAAGATTGAAATCCAAGGAACAGAGTTTTAGTATTGTAATTAAATACAACTTAAAACAAAATTAATCTAATACTTATTAATGATATGCATAATCATTATCGCACTGCATGGTAATTAGCCATAAATGGTAATCAGCTCTCCCAAATGACTATAATTAGTATTACTTTTACACAACGAAACCAAATTTTTAGTTTTCCTCTTCTCTTTGTCAGTTCTCCTGTATCCACGAATGGCATCAGTGTTAACAATTTTCTCTGACAGTACATAGAATATAATCCTTAAACCATGCATTCATTACAAGACAAAGATCCTGAATCCAGTTCCCTGTAGCCAGGGTTCCCTATGCCCTTATCCTATTCTTGTGATCCAGAGTTGAGAATCTGTGAAAAAATGAGAGAGCTCTCTAGGTTAACTCTCTCTCTCAAAAACATGTACCAGAAAGGCATTTGAGAATAGCAAGCTGCTTGAATCTTTCTCTCATCTAGTCCCGATATCCTGTATCTCTATCTCAGAACCAAGAAAATCACAGAATCTGAGAGCTAGAAGCGGCCTCAGAGGCCATCTCATCTGACCCATACAGAAAAAGAATCCCTGTTGTAGCATGCTAAACAAGTGATCATCTGGGTTCTACTAAAATACCTACAAGGAAGGTGAAAGCAACCTGTTCTACTTTTGTATAATTGTCATTGTTAGGAAGTTTTTCCTGACATCAAACTTCTATTTTCTTCTTTATAACTGTAACCCATTACTCTGATCTCTGCCTCTGGGGACCAAACTAAATGATTTCTTCTCCATAAGTCAGGAAAGAAAGAAGGGAAGGGAAGGAAGGAGAAAAAGAAAGGAAGAAAGGAGGGAAGAAAAAAAGAAGGAAGGAAGGAAAAAAAGAAGTAAGCAAGGAAGAAAGGAAGGAAGGAAGGAAGGAAGGAAGGAAGGAAGGAAGGAAGGAAGGAAGGAAGGAAGGAAAGAAGGGAGGGAGGGAGGAAGGAGGATAGGAGAATAGGAGGGAAAGAAGAAAGGAAGAAAGAAGTTACAAATGGCCAATGATTTACTAAACATCATAGCAAATTAGTGGCAGAATCAAAACTTTTAATGCAAATCCCTAATTCCCACCCAACTTTAGTCTTTTTATTAAACCTTTTCAGTCTCATTCTTGGAGGGAGTTCCATATCTCAGTCTAGAAAAGAGTAGAGTAGCCCCATTTTGTGTTCTGGAATTAAATGCTGGTCTGTTACTGTAGGGACCTCTAGCCACAAGCATGAAGATGAGTGCAAGGGCAGTGGGGAGTGATCAAATATACACTCAACTGGAAAGACCTGCCTCATTACTTATTTAAACTAGGTTCTGTTTTTGGCTGCTTGAAAATCACTTCCTCCCCTTTGGTCTCATTTTATGTGCTCTGTAATATGGGTTGGTTGAACTAGATTATCTCTAAATTTCTTTCAGTATCAAAAATGTGATAAATTTGACGTGTTCTTCTTGTGATTCAATCCTACTGCTTCCTTGGAATAGGTCATAGTATGGTCTTGGAAAAGATGGAAACAGATTAGAGCAATGATATATCTGTTTTACTTAGCTTATCTTCAGGTACAAATTCTCCTTATCTATAAAATGAAGGGACTTCTAGAACACTGGCACCCAATAGATACCTGACAAATGGTTGTTTATTGATGAATTGACTGGACTAGATCATCTGTAAAGGCCCTTTCTAGTTCTAACATTCTGTGATTATAAATCTACACAACAAAAAGGGAGTTTAAGGAATCTTATGGGTTCCTAATAATTGACGCAACCCTTTATGAATAACTAGAGCTTTGGGAATGCCAGTCATTACTTTTTAATTAGCCCTTCGATTAACACCTCCTCAAGACCTTTTGTGATATGACTTATACAAAGCTTCTTTCTTCCCCACAGGGAGTATGGGAGTGGAATCTTCCTATTAAATATGGGACAGAGAAGGAAAATTGAGTTGGAATGATAGCATTTATGGGGGTCAGATTTGCTTTCCTCCAGGTAAAATTCACTTCCCTGTTATTAAAACAGTAACAAGCAGCATTAGTAATAATAATTACTAGCATTATTATTGGTATTATTATAATCAATTTATATTTATCACAAATTCTCCTCCCTTAGCTACCACAGAAACTGTAGTGTAATGCTGTTTTGCTGGTTAACCTTTCCTTCCAGGATAGTTTATTTTCAAGAAGAAGCATTTGATAAAGCCTGGAGTAATTTTAAATACATGATTTGCCATGTTAACACTTGTCACTTATCATATGCACTTCAGTCCAACCTCCCTGACATTCTGTTAACCTTCCAAGGCAAAGCTAAAGCAAGCCATTTGCAGTGGCTCTGTGAAAACTCTGGGTTTAAATTGCTTTTCCTCCCTTCCCCAAACTTACCATAACTATAAATAAATTTAATTATCATTCTAGGAAATGTAAGCAAATCTTCCATTACATTTTTTAATCTGCTATCTCCCCTCCCCCCAAATTATACTGGAATTATACAGGCTACTTCTCCACTCCTGAGATAAAATCAGAATGTGTTCTCCATTCTGTATTTTCTGTGGGTTAGAGTCCAATCCTATGCATGGGGCTGTATTCGGCAGACACTGACATTTGTATACTGGGAAAGATGAGGTAGCTGACACCCAGTTGCCTGAAAAAAATATATTGCTTGTACTGACTCAAAAATAAGCCCCAGCTAGGGTTGTGTTCATACCACAATAAAAAACAATAAATTACCTCAGTTAGCCAAAGCTTGAGTCTACACAACAACCCACTTCTGGATTTTGCAAATATAATAATCATGCCTTTGCTTGTGCATAACCCTTGATGTTTTTCAAAGAGCTTTCATATCCATTATCTCATTAGACCCTAACTATCGAAATTGTGAAGCAAGATAAGCAAAATGGGGGGTTTTATTCTTGCTGTTTTATAGATGGCTAGATGGCAGTTCAGAAAAGGGGAAAAATGGAAAGAAAGGGAATGAATATTTATGCAGGACCCACTATGTGCAAGATACTGCTAAGCTAGATAGGGCAACTAAGTGTCACAATGAACAGAGAGTGGGACCTGAAGTGAGAAAGACATCAGTCACATCCAATCTCTATTTATTAGTTATGTGACCTTGAACAAGTCTCTTAATCTCTGTTTGCCTCAGTTCCTTCATTTGTAAAATGCAGACAATAATAGCATCTACCTCCCAGGTTTGTTAAGAGCATAAAATGAGACGATAACTGTAAAAAGTGCTTATCAAAGTACCTGGAATATAGTAGGTACATGTAAATGTAAAGTTAACGAAGCACTTTCCAAATATTAGGTCATTTGATCATCACATCTACTCTGTGAAATAGATGCTATTATTATTTTGATTTTACGGTTGAAAAAACTGAAGCAAACATAAGTTATATGATTTACTCAAGATCACACACCTATAGGTGTCTGAGGATGAATTTGATCTCACTTCTTCACTTCATTCCCCACACTCTATCCAGGATACCTCCTAACATGGTTCTCAGGTCACACAAGTCTAGAATGGAACTGGGACTATACTCCAAGTCTTATAACTGCTAAGTCAATGTTCATGACTAAGTAATTCTGGCTTTTAAACAGGCACCTTAGCATGGTACCTCCTTGTCCTTTCTTTGGACCTTTCCTTTGCTCTTCTGCTTTCTGCTATAAATTACATAATAAATGTAGACTTGAGATTATCTTATTTCATCCTCATATGCCTAATGTCTAATAAATATTGCCTTATGTATAGTAAGAGCTTAATAAATGTTTCTTGAATTTAATTTAGAGAGGACATAATAACAACAATGACAATAGGAGTAATGATAACCAGTTTTATATAGCATTTACTGTGTGCCAGGCACTGTGTTGAATGCTTTTTAAATATCTCATTTGATCCTTACGACAATTCTTGAAAGTAGGTACAATTCTTTTTCTCATTGTACATTTAAGTAAACTGAGAGTCAATGCCAAAAAATGTTCAAATTGTCAAATAATTACTCTCATTTCACATGTTAACAAGATTGTGCTTAAGATTTTGCAAACTAGACATCAACAATATGTGAACTGAGAATTATCAGAAGAGTAGGCTGATTTTTGAAGAGGCAAAGGAACGAGAGACCAAATTGCTAACATTTACTAGATTAGAGACAAAGCAAGGATGTTCTAGAAAAATATCTACTACTTTATTCACTACACTAAAGCCTTTGATTATGTGGATCATAACAAAATGAGGCAAGTTTTCAAAGAGATGGGAATACCAGATCATTTTACTTGTTTCCTGATGAATCTGTATGAGAATCTAGAAGCAACAGTTACAAATGAACATGGAATAACAGATGGGTTTAAAATTAGGAATGATAAGGCTGTATGCCAGTTTGTTTATTTAATTTTTATGCAGAGTGGCATATCATGCAAAATGACAGGCTGAATAAATCAAAAGCCAGAATTAAGGTTGCCAGGAGAAATATCAAAAATCTCAGATAGGCAGATATGCAGAAAGTGAAAAAGAATAAAAAAAGAATCATTGATGAAAATGGAAGAGGAGAGTGTAAAAGCTGGCTTGAAGCTTAATATCAAAAAACTAAAATCTTGGCAACTGGTTTCATAACTTCCTGACTCTAAAACCAGTATCTTATTTACTAGTTGCTATAGATATTCTCTCCCATTAAACAAGCATTATTATATAATAATGTGTTATTATATTACATTGTTGTTTCATTGCCGTTGTGCCCGACTCTTCATAACCCCATTTGGGGTTTTCTTGACAAAGATGCTGGAGAGTAGTTTGTCATTTCCATCTCCAGTTCATTTTACAGATGAGGAAATTGAGACAAGAAGAATTAAATGATCTGCCCAGGGTCGCATGATCTAATAAATGTCTGAGATCAGATTTGAACTCAGGGATTTGAAAGTAGGATAAGACTTATGACTGAAATATAGCTCTAGCTAGACATTTGTTTAAAAAGAACAGAATAAACTTTTAAAAAATGGGCAGAGTAGGATTATCTATTAAGAAATACTAAGTAGCATTTTATGTTAAGTATTAAATAGATTATATTATTATCAGAATATCAAGTATTATATTATATATTAAGTAGCATTTTATGTTAAGAAAATGTATCATGGTAATAGCAAGATTATGTGATGATCAAACTATGATAGATCTAACTCTTTTCAGCAATGTGGTGATTTAAGACAATTCCAATAGACTTGGGATGGAAAATGCCATCCACATCCAGAGAGAGAACTATGGAGATCGGATGTGTATCAAAGCACAGTATTTTTTCACCTTTTTTTTTTGGTTTGCTTTTTCTTTCTCATGGTTTTTCCTTTTGTTCTGATTTTTCTTTTACAACATGACTAATAGGGAAATATGTTTAAAAGGATTGTACATGTTGAACCTGTATCAAATTGCTTGTTGTCTTTGGAGTGAGGAAGATAGATGAGGGAGGGAGAAATTTTTTTCTTTTTTTAAATAACAGCTTATTTTCAAAATATACACAAAGATAGTTTTCAACATTCACCCTTGCAAAACCTCGTGTTCCAAATTTTTCTCCCTCCCTTCCCCCACTCCTTCCTCTAGACATCAAGTAATCTAATATATATTAAACATGTACAATGGGAGAAAAAATTGTAGCACAAAAGTGTTACAAAAATTAATGTTGAAAATTATCTTTGCATATATTTGGGAAAATGAAATGCTATTGAGGAAAAAAGGGTTGGGATAGATAGTAAAAATAAAACTATCTATTTGATAAAATCCAGGCACCAGAGGTGGGAAGCAAAATGGTGTATATGTGATTGAAGATAAAGGTAAGCAACAACAAAAGTACTGATATTTTTATTGGCATATGTAACCGACCACCTGGACAAAAATCAAATCGATGAGGATTTTGGGAAAAGTTATGGAACAAGCACAGAGTAATGATGGAGGGATTCCATTATCCAGAAATATGCTATAGCTATCTTGCTTCGTAAAGCAAAGCAGCTAATAACTTCTTAACTTTTTTAAATGAGTAGTTTCTTCCTTCAAAAAGTAGAAGAACCAATAAAAGGAATCTTTATTTTGGATCTGATCCATACCAGCAAAAAGAAACTGATTTCTATCTTGGGACCTTGACTCTATTATCTTATCCTTTGTAACAAAAAAAAAGGGGAAGCTGAGCAGAATCTGACATGCATTCTAGAATTGGGCAAAGTAGATTTCAAAGGGCTCAGAAAAAGGATAGGTAAGAATACATGGCCCAGATTCTACAGTAGGAGACAAGCTCTCAAAAATGAAATTCTGAGAAAAACAAAAAAATATATTCCATCATGGAAGAAAAAGGGCAGTTATCTAAAGAGCCAATAATACTAATAATCAACCAATTTGAACTTAGATGAATGTGAAAGCTTGAAATGATCTTGTATAATATAATAGTGTGAAGTATTTGAAAGCTCAGAATGTGCTAATATTAGTGAGGAAAGCTAAAACACCTTAAAAAGGTTGGTTTTAAGGCTATTTTGTAAGAAAGAAGGAGGATCAAAGAAGGAAATAGATTACTGCTTAAATTGTATATAACAGTCATGATCAACAATTGAGACAAGACCAAAGTATTCAATGCTTACCTTGCTTTTGTTTTCTGTGTCAAAGAAAATGATTTTTGGACTGAAAAAGACAGAACAAAAGTGGCTAATACAGAGGTGTCATCCAAATAAATACAAAAACAGTAAGAGAGTACCTGCCTTTGATTATATTCAACCAAACTCAGATGAATTATATCCCAGAGTCCTGAAAAGAACTGGTAAATGTAATTGCTGAGCAACTATCACTGATCTTTAAATAACTGAGCAGAATAAGAGAGGTATTTTAAAGTTGGAGAAGGCCAATATTACTGCTTTCCTAAAAAGGAAGAGAATTGAGTTCATACTGTTGGTCAAAAGGAGTGTAAGTCTGCAATTGAAGGGATAGTTATTAAACATTTAGAAAAAGAAGTAGCGACCAAAGAACCACCATAGCTGCATTATGAACAGGATATGCCAAACTATCTATGTTTCCTTTTTTGACAAAGATCCTAATCTGGTAGGTCAAGGTAATGGTGCTGATAGACTTACGTGGATTTTGATTAAATGTTTGATAGTCATGCTATTCTGGTGGATAAAATAGATATGAATTAGCTAATAATATAAGTTAGATGGATTTGGAATTAATTGAATGCCTGGACCCAAAGAGATATCATTAATAGTTTGATCTTAATTTGAAAGGAGGTCTCCAGTGAAGCATCCTAAGGATCTCTCTTAGACTCTGAATTGTTTAAAAAAATTTTATCAATGACTTGAATAAAAGACATGGAATATGCTTATCAAATTTCCAAAGCTAGGGCTGACAGCTAACATATTCAGTGACAGATGCAGGATTCAAAATGATCATGGCAGGCTAAAACATGGGGCTGATTCTAATAAGATGAAAATAATAGGGAAGAAGACAGGGATACACTGGGATTCAAAAATCAGTTTCACAAATGTATGACATGAGAGGCATGGCTAAATATCCATTCATCTGAAGAAAAAAGATCTTAGGATTTTAGAAGACTGAAACCTTTTATGAGGCAAAAATATGATATGGCAGTCAAAAGAACCCTATTCTATTTTAGGCTGCATGAAGAAGCATGATGTCTAGAAATAGAGAGATAATTGCTCCATTGTACTCTACTCTTATGAAATCATATATATTCAGTTCTGGGTGCCACATTTTAGCAAGAACATTGATAAGTTGGAGATTATCTGGAAGGGGGCAAGCCAGGAGGAAGAAGTGAAGGGTCTCAAGATCATGCCATATTAGGATTAGCTGAATGAAATCTAGCCTGGAGAAAATAAGATTTAGGGAGCACATGTTGTCTACCTTCAAGTAGACAAGGTCTATTACATGGAAGAGTGATTAGATCTCTACTTGGCCTTAGAGGTCAAAACTAGGAATAATGAATGGAAGTTGAGCTTGATATTTTGGCTTGATATAATGACAAATTTCTTAATAATTAAAACTGTCTGAAATTGGAATGGAGTCCCCTGGAAGTCAATGGTACTTCCCTTTTGTTGAAACAAAGTTTAGATGACTATGTTTTAAGAATATTATAGAGGAAATTATTATTAAGGTTTAGATTGTTTCTGAAGCCTTTCTATGGCCAAGGTTCTGTTATTTTGTGTATTTAAGTATAAAGAGAAAGAGGTAAAGTGGACCTCCTCTGTGTAGTGAAGTCCACATATATAATGAGGGAACCTGTGGTTGTGTATCTCAAAGGGAGGCAGATTAGGCATCTCTAGCATCTTATATCCCACCTTTCTGTACTGGAGACTTTGATTTGTTTCAGAAGGAGAAGTAGAAAGGTAGAGTCATCATCTGTTTTCCTTAGAGAGAGGAGGGTACCAGGCTGGAAATTTATCTGTTTGCTTCCTTTAAATATTGTTCACTTGGGGCCTAGTTTCTTAAATTGTGGTTCATGATCCCATATGGAGTACCACATCTGAATGTGGAGGCTGCAAAATTATGATTTGTCATCAGTAAATGTTTGATTTGTATACCTATTTTATATACTTATATATGTGGGATCATGTTAAAAATTTCTTGGGTGAAAGATGGTAACAAGTGGAAAAATTTTAAGAAGCCCTAATGATCTAGGAAAAATGATCAGGTTCCATATAACTTTTGGTTGCTTTGTCATTTCTGGTGGGAACAGGGACCTCAAACTCTATATCGAAGACTTGATCTGTTTCACATCAAATGCCAATTTCACAATGAACACACAGAAAGAATGGCAGAGAAGCCCATTTATCCAAATTATAGCAAAACAGTAATCAGAGAAAGTATACATAGGAAAATATTTGCCAGATGATATATATAGTGAAGATTTCCAATTGGGAGCTAGAAAACTCAGGTTAACCAGAGAAAGTATCCTAGATCCCACCCAAGAGAAAACTCTCCAAAGTCTCTCAAGTAGCAAGCTGGGAATAGAGACATGATGGAGACTGCTCACGTCTCTCAAGTCTCCCCAGGGTCTTTTCCTTCAGCAGCTCAAAGTGGGATTGATCTCTTCTATCTTTTTTCTTGAAGCTAGAAATCAACTTAACACTACATGAATAAGACTTTTGCTTGGAAAGTCCTCAAAGCAAGGATTGAATTGGCTAGAAATTAAATCTCTCTCAGGGCATTCATGTCTGCCAATAAGGATATCCTAAGCCAATGGCCTTTGGGATAGAGGTTACATTACCATGCAGTTTTCAAGGATGATTAAGAATGATTTTGATTGAGTGGCCAGGGTATTTATACTTACCTCTTGTGTCTCTCTATTCAAATATAATATGGCTGAGAAAATGTTCGATTTAAAAGGCTACTTTTCTGATATCTTTTCTGTAGGTTATCAGATAGTAGAGAGAAACCATCTAAACTCTCTCTGCCTAAATATAATTCCTCTAAAGTCATCATAAATGAAGTAGGCACCACAAATCAGTGCGAAACTTCCTCTCCTGATTGATGAGTTCTTGTCTGCAGTCACCATTTCACAAGGGGTACCGGCCATGCTCATGTCACTCCCAGCTCAACTTACTCTCTGGATTCTTCCACTTCCCCACCAGCAACCTCACTGCCTCCTCTCTACCATTTTCCAGCTGCCCTTATTAGAAAGTAAACTCCTTGAAAATAGGCACCCTTTAATTTTCTTGTATTTTTATTCTCTTAGCCTGGCACATGGTAAATGCTTAATAAATACATCCTTCTCCTATATAACAATTGAGTATAGACAGAACATCCCATTTATTTAGTAAGCAAACTTGACTGAATCTTTGAAAAGGGATGGAGTTTGATCAAAAAGTAGAAATCTGTACCCTTCTGGAAGAGGGTACTCTTCCTCATAAAGAGAAATGATTGTGCCATTTTCTCAGCCTGAATGATGCATTTTATTTTAGCCAATCCAAAAACTAGTTAATATTTCAGGATTGTAATTTGAAAATAAACCAATATGGTTTCACCCTATTTTCTGTCTAGCCTCTTCCTAATCAAAACTTACTCTAAAAAAAGGTTTAAAGCTTAGTCAGTTACACCTTTGGGTAAGTTACTGTGTTCCCTCTCCCAAGGGCTTGTTTGTATTGTAAGCTTGACTTCTCATTGTTGAATGAAGGGCTTTATCCCATGCTAAAAGAATTTCAGAAATCAACAGAGCAAGTGAATGAGATATTTTAAGGGATGGGGCCCCTTATTGGTGCCTCTCTGAGTCAAGGAGTCTAGGACTAACTAGTTGTCTGGGGGATGGATGATAATTTGAAGAAAAGCTATATAAATGCAAAAGATCTACAACAGAGGTGTCAAACATGCAGCTCATAGATCAGAGTAGCCAACAACAATCTTGTGAGATTAAAATGTAATTGGGAAGTATTTAGCAAAATCAGTAAAAATACAATAAGACATGGATGATGTTATATTTTAAAAATTAAGTCAATATGCAGCCCACAGGGATCATTAAATATGGATTAATGACCTTGTTTATATTTGAGTTAGATATTACTGGACTATAGCAATAGACATTGATGTTCCAAGTATATAACCCCTTATTGTCTGTGGTTGAGATGATGATGATGAACTGTGAAGATTTTTTTTTGTTTTTCCAGAAAAATATCATTCATATTCTGCAATCAATCAATAAGAATTTATTAAGAACCTACTCTATGAAAACAGAGTAGTGATAATAGCTGGAGATATGAAGAAAAAGCAAAAACAGTTCCTGACCTCAAGGAAATTATATTTCAATAAGGGAGAAAACATGAACATATGAAGGTGTGTATGAAAATTATTCAGAGCAGACACACAGTAATATTAGAGATGAAGTTAAGGGGACCAGGAAAGATCTTCTACAAAAAGTGGTACTTGAGCTGAGACTTGAAGGAAGTCAAGAATTCTAAGAGAGTTAGATATGAGAAACAGCAAGTTGACTGGAATGATTTAATCACAGACTGTGTGTGTGTGTGTGTGTGTGTGTGTGTGTGTGTAGTGGAGAATGATTATGTTGTTTGTCCTTTATTTTCGAAGACCAGTGATATCACAGGGTGATGTTTTGACTGTGCATGAATTGGGTTTAAGTGAGGCATTGAAGTCCAATGGCAAGACAAGAGTCCAGACTACTAATAATGGCTCAGGCTACAATAGATGACCTTAGAGACTCTAATGTTGGATTGTGTTCTATTTGTTGCACTGCACCTAATTCAGCCATCTTGGTCACTGGAAGAAATTCTACTCATCTATCCGTCCTGGAAATCTCCATATGCTTGAGGTAGGTATCCTCCTAATTCATTGATGGGTTTGAGATCTATCAGTTACCCTTAACCTGGTTAAGCCCATCTGCCAAGATGATTTTAGCAGATTGTGACCACTGCACATACTACAGATACTTGGAGCCATAGGTGATAGAGAGTTGGATGAAAGGTGGATACTAGAGGTAAGTAGAAGAAGAGTGGAAAGAGGAAAGTGGGCCAGATTCTAAGGAGTTTAAATGCTAAACAAAGATTTGATCTTTTGGTAATAGAGAGTCATTGGAATTTAGGGAGGGGATAGGAGAGGATGACATCATCAAACATGTTCTTTAGGAAAATCTGGCATTATAGTGAAAAATGGATTGGTATGGGGAGAGATTTGAGATAGGGAAATTGCTTAGGAGGTCCAGGAAAGAAGTAATAAGAGCCCAAACTAAAATTAAGGACACTAATGAAGGATATTATGGAGATAGAAATAACAATGTTTAAATATATGGTGTGAATATAAGTGAAGAGTCAAGGACGACACAGGGATTATGAAACTGAATACCTGGAAGGAGAGTAGTGCCCCAGGCAGTAATAAGGAAATTCAGAAGGAAGGTACATTTGGGGAGAAAAATAATGAATTCTGTTTTGAACACGTTGATCCTGACATCCCATTGGGATATCCAGCTCAAAATATCTAATGGCAATTGGTGATACAGAAATAGACCCCAGGAGAGAAAATAGGATTGGCTATATACATCTGAGAATCATTTGCATGAAGATGACCATTCAGCACAAAAGTATTTATATTTTTTAATGGGTGGTCCCCAGATTCAGTTCAATTAAATTTAGCAAGTATTTAAGCACCTACCATGTGCGAGGCATTTGAAGAAAATCCAAAAGCACAAAACAAATCAATTAGAATGATGGAGTCGTGGAAGGGAAATGGTATTGATTATTTTCTTTAAAGAAAGGTTTACTCCAAAATTGTTCTTTAATTAACAAGGCCTGAGAAACCAAGACAGTTCCAAGTTTTCAATTTCCTAGGAAATCAGCTTAATTCTGGATCCCTCCAAAACGGAAGCCTGCCAAGCACTGAGTTTGTGGCTAATACTTTTGATTGCCTTAGCATTGGATTCCAGAGTTTGTATAGGCTGAAGCTTAATATTCTGTTCCTCAGATCATTTGCCATGAACATTCAGATTACTGTCAACAGAAAAGATTTATAACTTTGAACTTCTACTCCTGTCTTTGCCTCCTACCTTCTGTCACATGTTCTCATGAAACCAAATGTTCTTATTCTAGAGTCTTATCAAAAACAGCAGAATAAATTCCAAAGAGATAGCATGGTGTAGTGGAAAGAATTCTGGGTATGTAAGCAGGGCATTTAATAGCTCTATTGCACAACCTATCTGAACTTCAATTTCTTCTATAAGATGGAGATAACAACTGACCTCACCAGCCTCTAGTAAGAGCCAAACAAGATAATCTATATAAATTGCTTTAAAATCCTTAGAGAGCTATCTACATGTTAGCTATTATTATTATTTTTTTTTAAAAAGGCATTAAAACAAGACTTTAAATAAGCATAGGAGCAGCTAGGGTGGCATAGTGGATAAAGTGCTAATCCTGGAGTCAGGAGGACTTATCTTCCTGTGTTCAAATCCAGCTTCAGATACTTATTATCTAGTGGCCTTGGGCAAGTCACAATTCTATTTGCCTCAGTTTCCTCATCTGTAAAACGAACTGGAGAAGGAAATGGTTAACATTACAGTATTTTTGCTAAGAAAAATTCAAATGGGATCATGAAGTATCAGACATGAACAAGAACAACAGGTAACCAAAAATCTGTATGAGAATATTAAATTTTAAAATAATTTTAATAATTTTTTTTGTTTTTGCTTTGCAAATATTTATGGATTACTTTTACTTCGAGGAGAGGTGTCTTATAGCAAAATAATAGTGACCTCATCTGAAATATGTGCAACATTCCATATCTTTAGCACCTCCAACCTATCTATCTAGTAAAAAAAAAAATGTGTGTGTATATGTGTGTGTGTGTGTGTGTGTGTGTGTGTGTGTGTATTAACAAAAAACTGTTTTCTATCCCTCCTACCTCCTACTCCATTGGGGAAGAAAGAAAGAGAGAGAAGGCAAATACATGTCTGATAACAAATATGCATAGTTAGTTAAAACAAATTTCTTCATTGGTTATATACAAAAGCATAAATGTATTGTTTTGCATTATGAATCTGTCACTTTTATTTACTAGTTGGTATGATAATCAGCTAAATATTCTTCACACCTCTCAAGTGGGTTAAGACTATTCAGTGTCTTAACTCAGAGGTGCTCTTGACCTCCACTTTACTAACGAGAATACTATCTGATTCCTAGAATTTATTCTGTATTTAACCTTATTTTTGCTTGCCTGGTTTGATACTATTGGCAAATTTTACAATCTCTACCAAGCTTGACTGGGTTTCAGCTCACATAGTTTGGCTTGAAAGTTAGCTGAATAATTAGCCAGCCCTCTTACCACTGACACACCAGAGAGAAGGAAAGAAAAATGATGACTGTGATTAATATGAATGATATATTTTCAGTTCTTCTGATAATCTGACTCAAAATCGGAGTGTGCTTGGAGCCAGTTGTTAAATCTTAGGTGTGACCAATTATACCTTGGAAATTGGCAAATACTGTAAATCAGAGCTTGATTTATTGTTTTGATGATTATGTAGACTTAAAGTGATAGAAAATGCTAATAATGCAGATTAAATTTAAAAGTGTATTATACCTTTGAATTTTTTTAAAGCTTGTGGTTAAACATTTACCAGTATACTACTACCACAAGGTCCCCTGTGCATTTGAAATAGTATTTTATTTATAAGATTTTTCATAAATACATTTATTGTATATTTAACTGTAATGATAAAATACTAATCCATTAGATATTGGAGATTCTGAAAGAACCAAAAATATATTTGCATATCAGTATTTTTCATGACCTTAATTATGGATAAAAGGGACTAAGGAGATATTTAGACTCTCTATTCTGGACAGTCTGCCCAGAAGACATACCACTTCTAGAAAAAAAATAAAACAACCCAGCACACTTCCTAAATCTAAATCCGATTTTTCTTGTGCAGCAAGATAACTATATAACTATGTGTATATATATTGTATTTAACATATACTTTTAATATATTTTACATGTATGGGACTACTTGCCATCTAGGAGAGAGGGTGGGGGGAAGGAGGGGAAAAGTTGGAACAGAAGTTTTTGCAAGGGCCTAAATCTTACCAAGACATCCCTGTTTTCCTTGTTTTCTGTTATGAAAGAAATGTGAGGGTGGTGGTAATGACAGAGCAGAAAAAGAACCCCATGAGAGAGATGTTATTGAAAGTACAATCAATAGATCTCAGTAATAGGTTTGATATAAGAAGTAACAGAAAGTGAGGAGAGGTGGATGATATAAACTTCAGTGGTGGGGAGGATAAGGTACCCTTGGAAGAAATAAAGAAGGACAGCTAAGTGATACAGTGGATAGAAGTGAAGGTCCTGAGTTCAAATCCAGCCTCTGACACTTGATACTTACTATGTGATCCTTCGTAAGTCACTTATCCTGATTGTTTTGCCAAAAAAGAAAAAAAGAAAAAGAAAAAAAAAGAAAGAAAGACAAATAATAAAGGGCTTTGGAAGTGAGGGAGAGTTGGGGGAGGGGAGATTTATGAGTTCTGTTTGAGATATTTTGAATTTAAGATGTCTGTGGGACATTCAATTTCAGTCATATAATAAGCAATTCAAGATGTGAGACTGTATTTCAGCAGAGACATTAGGGGTGAATAAGTAGATTTAAGAGTAATCGGTACACAAAAGAGAGAAAAGTACTAATATGTGCAAAAATGCTTATAGCAGTTTCTTTTTGGAGGCAAGCAATTCAAAATTAAGTAGATAGTTATCAATTCTGGACAAGTTATGGGATATGAAAATAATGAAATATCATTGTTCTATAAGAAATAATGAACACACTGATACATCTTTGGTGGAATTGTGAACACATCCAGGCATTCTGGAGAGCAATTTGGAACTATACTCAAAAAGTTATCAAACAGTGCATACCCTTTGATCCAGCAATGTTTCTACTAGGCTTATACCCCAAAGAGATACTAAAGAAGGGAAAGGGACCTGTATGTGCCAAAATGTTTGTGGCAGCCCTGTTTGTAGTGGCTAGAAACTGGAAATTGAATGGATGCCCATCAATTGGAGAATGGCTGAGTAAATTGTGGCATATGAATGTTATGGAATATTATTGTTCTGTAAGGAATGACCAGCAGGATGAATACAGAGAGGACTGGCGAGAGTTACATGAACTGATGCTAAATGAAATGAGCAGAACCAGGAGATCATTATATACCTCAACAATGATACTGTATGAGGATGTATTCTGATGGAAGTGGATCTCTTCGATAAAGAGAGCTAATTCAGTTTCAATTGATCAAGGATGGACAGAAGCAGCTACACCCAAAGAAAGAACACTGGGAAATGAACATAAACTGCTTGCATTTTTGTTTTTCTTCCCGGGTTACTTATACCTTCTGAATCCAATTCTCCCTGTGCAACAAGAAAACTGTTTGGTTCTGCACACATATATTGTATGTAGGATATACTGTAACCTATTTAACATGTAAAGGACTGCTTGCCATCTGGGGACAGGGTGGAGCGAGGGAGGGGAAAAATCGGAACAGAAGTGAGTACAAGGGATAATGCTGTAAAAAATTACCCTGGCATGTGTTCTATCAATAAAAAATTATTAAAAAAAAAAAAGAAATAATGAACAAACCGATTTTAGAAAAGCTTAGAAAGATTTACATGAACTGATGCTGAGTGAAACAAGCAGAATCAGGAGTACATTGGACACAGTAACAGCAAACATTTGCAATGGTCAACTATGATAGACTTGGCTCTGCTCTGAAATGCAGTGGTCCAAGACAATTTCAGTAGTTGTGGGCTGGAAAGTGACAACTGCATGCAGAGAAAAACTATGGAGACTGAAGCAGATTGAAACATACTATTTTCACCTTTTTTGGTTTTCTATATTTTTTCCTCATGGTTTTTCCCTTTTGTTCTGATTTTTCTCTCCCATCATGACTCATGGAAATATGTAAAAAATTAATGTGCATGTATAACCTAAAAAGAAAAAAAATTTGTAAAAAGAAATATTGACACACAAATGATAATTGAATTCACAGAGTTGATGAAATCATCAGGTGAAATAACAGAGAGGGAAAACAGAAGAGGGTACAAGACAGACCCTTGGGCTTTAGCTCACTGTTAGAGGGTATAATCTGGATGAAAATCCAGCAAGTCTAATAGGAAGGAGGAAAACCAGGAGAGAGAATGTCATAGATACCTAGTTTCAAGGGGAGATCGAACAGTGTCAAAGATACCTCATCTGCAGGAATTCTTGCCCCTAAATTCTAGAGAAACCTCAAAATTGCAATTTTGGTATCAGTTTACTTACACTATTGGTTTATAAGTAATAGGCAATTTGAAAACAAAATGGTTATCAGTTACTGTCTGCTGGGTCTTTTTTAAATTATATATTTTTTTTTCATTGTGAAGTGTTTATTTTTTTATCTCTCATCCCCACATTTTAAAAAAATCCCTGTAACAAATGTGCAGAGTTAAGCAAAACAAACCCCTATATTGTCCATGTCTAAAAATGTGTGTCTCGTTGTCTGCTGGTTCTTGTGTTTCCCTTGAGAAGGTATTGAGCAGGCACCTGCTCCTCAGGCTCTGCTGATTTGTGAGGCTAACCCACCCATAATTTATTCTTCCTGCTTCTTATTTCTAACAGACAAAGCCTCTTGGATCTCTCCTTCACAGTCATCAATAGAGGAGTTGCAAACCTGTTGAGCCAGCCAGGCACCCATGGTTTCTGCCTCTGTGGCATTAGTTCTAGAGGCATTGACAGCAGAATTCTCTCTCAGTAGGATGGGGATTCAGTCTGCTGGCAGCAGAAAGGAGGCTGGCTTTCCAGGCTGCATATTGAGAATGTGAAGATAGGAAAAATCAACAGTGTGGTGCTGACACTCAAAATCCAGTTCCTTTTGAGTAGATAAAATAATCTGCAATTGCCCAGCCTAATATGCAACTGCTCTCATATTATATAAAAACACACACACACACACATGTTTATTTATACATAAACATGTGTATATATGTACAAATATATATTATATATAATAACATGAAAATAACTCTAACACGTAACTGCTCTCATATTATATATATAAATTTTAATTTATATGTATACATACATGTGTATATAGAAACATATATAATAACATGCAACTGGTCTCACATATAGATTTATATATAAACAATGTATATATAAACATTATATATAATAATACAACTAACTCACATACAACTGCTCTCATAACATATACACACACACACATATATACATACACACACATATATATTATATATAATGTGTATATATATGTATATATATATATATATACACACACACACATATAAATACATACATCTATACAGTATGACTAATGTTCTATAACAACCTTTGTGCCCAAAATTAGATTATAGGGTTGTCTAATAGTCATTGAAAAAAGAAATCTCTCCTTTGGAAGATGATGACACATCTGATTGCTTTTATTACCTGCCTTAGAGACTTAAAACTAATCACTTTATGAAAAGTGAGAGAGGTATATGATGGAAAGAGCACTAGGTTTGTAGTTACATGATCTGGATATAAATCCTAGCTGGATTACTTACTACTGAATGTTTTAGGAGTATAATTTCCTTATCTGGAAAATGATGGATTTGTTCTAGGTAACTACTTACATTGCTATAAGCTCTAAATTTTTGGTCCTACTAATGCATTGCTTTTGGAGTTATGAAATGATTTAACTATTCTGGAGAGCAATTCAATAGATTTTGTTCTTCAATTGGATGAGCCCCAATATCTTCACAACCAATGGATTGTAAAATTGTGCATACCCTTTGATCTAGCAGTGTCTCTACTGGATTTATATCCCAAAGAGATCATAAAAGAGGGACAAGGACCTACATGTGCAAAAAGGTTTGTGGCAGCCCTTTTTGTAGTGGCAAGGAACTGAAAATTAAATAGATGCCTATCAATTGGAGAATGACTGAATAAGTTATGGTATATAAATGTAATGGAATATTATTGTTCTGTAAGAAATGATGAGTAGGTTGATTTCAGAAAAGCCTGGAAAGACTAACATAAACCAATGCTGAATGAAGTCAGAAGAATCAAATGGACATTGTACACAGTGACAAGATCATATGATGATCAACTGTGATATACTTGGCTCTTTTCAACAGTGATTCAAGGCAATTCCAAAATGAAATGGATGGAAAATGCCATCTGCATCCAGAGAGAGGCCTTTGAAGATTGAATGTGGATCAATATATAGTATTTTTTAAATCCTTTTTGTTGTTATTGTTTGCTTGTTTGTTTTCTTCTTTCTCATGGTTTTATTTTCCTTTTGACCTTTTTTTTGGTACAACATGACAAATATGGAAATATATTTTAAAGGATTGTGCATATTTAACTTGTATCAGATTGTTAGCTATCTTGGGGAAGGGAGAGGCAAAGAAGGGAGAAAGAAAAATTCAGAGCATAAAGTTTTACAACAATGAATGTTGAAAACTATCTTTACATATATTTGGGAAAATCAAATACTATTGAAGGAAAAACAAAATAAATCTATTATCCTATTTATTCAATATTTGTTAAATGCCTATAGTATTAGTCACTGTTCTTTTTCATACCAACTTCTTTTTCAACATTAACTGTAATGTGTACATACATCTATACACATAAATACATGTATGTATCCACATACACATATATACATATATGTATCTTCCTCCAGTATCTCATTGTCCTGTCCAGGTATTTACTAGCTTTGTTACTATACTGATACAATGGGCAAAAAGCTACTATCCTATCTTCAAGTCCCAACTTTTGCCCTATCTCTGATTACTCTGATTACTCCCGCTTTTTTCTGAACTCCAATAGATTTACAGTCACTACTATATAGTTAAACACTGAATTAAAAAAACTTTTTTTTCACTGCAATGATACATTTCAGTTCAATTTGCCAAGCATTTAGAGACTATATAGGTGGAAAACAAGAAATGCCACACCCTTACCCTCAAGAAGTTTACCATTTAATAGTGGTGCAAATAACTCTTATACAATGTAGCATGTGATTAAATACAAAATACTCTATTTTCTGGGAAGAGGGGGAAGGCTCAGGGAGGGTTTCCAGGAGAAGCAGTACTTTATCTGATTGTTAAAGATATCTGTAAGTGGAAAAGTGAAGGGAGTTTGTTCTGGGCTTGGAAGTGGGATAAATTTGGGGGAGCACTTTGACTCAACTGTTGCTTGGCTAGCATGAAATAAACTTGAAAGGTAAGTTGGAGCCAAAATATAGCCAGCTGTGATTCCAGGCTAAGTAGGCTTATATTTTATAATGTAGGCAACTGGGAGCCACTGGTAGTTTTTGAACAGGGAAGTGATGTGATCACATAGTGCATTAGGAAGACTGTTGTGTCAGCTGTGTGAAGGATGAGACCAAGAGGGGAGAGACTGGAAACTGACAGCCTCCAAAGCCACATTACCTAAAAATCATCAGAGACTCTCATTGGCAGTAACTAGAGACAAAACTAGAAATAGGCGAGGTTATTACAATTGTGGATTGGCTCAAGAGCATAGTCCATTCAAAACCTTCCCTATCCTGTCTTATTTCTCCTTTCTGTCAACAATTACCAGCCTGCCCATGGGCAAAGGCCACTATCCCCCTTCCCTCTGACAGCATCAGGCTAGCTGAATCAGACCTATAATCCTCTATTCAATAGATTTTGTTCTTCAATTGGATGAGCCCCAATACCCTCGTAACACATTTTCCCTTTGTGAGATATATGTAAAATACTCTGTCCGTCTAAGTGTTTTTCAAAGAATCAAGCTCTTACCTTTTAAAATTACATGGGGATGGCATTGTTCAAACACGTAAGACTGAGTATTCCAGAAAGCATCAACAACAGGATACAATGCGCTAATTTTACCCCACTTTGACTTGGAAAATGTAATCGGTACTTACAGAAATTGTAAATACTAAAGAATCAAGGTAGTAGGATTATTCTAAAATAGGGCGCTAATACATCAAGCAAAATAGCTTTTTGCTAGTCTTAACTGACTGCCATTATCTATCAGAGAAGCTATACCTCTGACCTCAATATTGTAAAGAAACACAAATGATTATAAGCAGGTGTCCCAGGATTTCTGGGGAAAGAAAGTGCTCGGCGTAGACTAGGAGAGAAACTTTGAAATCTCAACTAGTATATCAAAGTATAGAAAAAACACCTCGGGGCCCAGGTATGCCAGGACAAATACTAATTTAAGTCCTATGGAATTTTCCTGCCAAATTGCTCCCTTCCCATATAACACCAAGATCTAGATGCTAGTTGAATTATTTTGCATTTTGCTTTCTAATGGTTTCATGCACTTAACTCTGCCTTTAAAACTAGATTATAAGTCTCCTCATGGGTAAGGACTGTCTATTTGCATATCTGGAAGGAATCTTGGTTATCATTTAATTCAACACCCTCATAGTAGAAATGAGAAAACTGAGACCCAATGAAGTAAGGCATTTTGCTTAAGAGCACACAGGTACCAAATAGCTAGCTTGATATTCAAATTCAAATCCTTTAAATCCACATACCACATGCACCCCCATAATTTCTATTGAAGACTAGGCACGAACATTGTGGGTGTTCAACAAATACTTGGATTGAAGGTCAGTATCCATGGGAATTCTGCAAATTGTCAAGAGGGAGGTCCTTTGCAATAATAATTCTAAAAGGTAGCTATATATCTTTAAGATTTGAGACTTCTAACATAATTCTAAATCAGGAGACCAGGGTATTCTAAATATAGAATCTTAAGACTAGAAAGGTCACAGAATTCTAATTTAGATGCATTTTCTGGAGAAAGATAACAATATCTGAGAAATTGTCATTTGATAGAAGTCCAAAATTTCAGAGGATGTTCAGAAGCATGGAGAAAGGGGCTCCTAATATTATCAGACACTATGAAATAAATAGTCTATGGACTGCTGATCCAAGTCAATTGTTTCCATCATTATTCTAATTGTGTTTTCTTAATGATTATTCTAATTGTGTTTTCTTAATGAAGGCTTAAAGTCCCTCCAGGGACCTGTAATATCATTTCTAATAGAAAGCAGTCCATCATAATGGGTGAGAGTAGAAATAAATTTTCTTAAACTTTTGGATACTTAAAAAAAAAATTCAATGGAAATGAATAAAATGAAAAACTCAACTGAAGTCTCTTTTCCCCTTTGTCAGGTTAAATTATCTCACTTCTGTCTGTACTGTAAGTTTCCTTCCTTTTCCCAGAAGGAGCCCAAATTAGTTTTACTTCATTTTCAAGTCAAATGGTACTGCTTTATTGTTTGTGAATTTTGCCCTGGCCTTATTCATATTTTTATTGTATTGTTCTCTATTTCATGTATGTTAGTCTTTTCTCAACAAAAGTGTAGGCTTGTAGAGACCAGAAACTATATCTTTTTCCCCCTTTATATTAATTATCCTACCCTGCACTGGGCTAGGCATATAGTAGCTACTTGATTTCATAGAATAAATGAAATTTTCATGGGACACTAAAAAGTATGAAAATCATGTGTAATGGAAAACCTTTTCAAGGAACTCATTATTCCCTTTAACTAGTTCCATTACAATATCTGTGTGCTTGAGACAGTACTTGTGATGACCATTAAGTTCATTGTCCCTCTTTGTTCAGGAATGCTCCTTATCCATCTAGAAAGTAGGGAATCAGGATTGCAACATCATTAGAAGGAATTTTGGATCCAACCAATTACCTAAGCATAAATCCAATCTGAAGTATCCCCAACAGGCTACTATTTAACTTTTACTCCAAGGTCTCTACTAAAATTCAGCATTCTTTCAAGGAAGCTCTTTCCATTTTTGGAGTTTCACTTCAGTCCTTCCATGAATTGGTTATTCCATTGATTTGGATACTTCCTATAACATTTCAGATCACAAACCATTCATTCCTTCTCAGTCATAAAATTTGTATTGGAGATTGACTCAACTTGCTAGGGATCTTTTTCTAATTTTCTCAATATTTCATAGATACCAATGGAGAACACAAGCAGTTTCAGCTATATATCACTTCTGCTAAATGGGCAGTCACCTTTTTTCCCCAGTAATCTGCCTGTACTGACAGCCTTTATATTGCTTCTCTGGTACATTCTCAGTTATCTATGTGCTGTAACTGTGGCCTACTTACTTCCACCATTCCCTTCTCCATGTTCTTTGTGTGCTCCCCTATTTTAATTCTTTGGGGACCATAGTTCTCCATAAATCTCAGTTGTTAAGAACTTTTTTTTTTGCCTAAAATGGGCTTCCTTGTAATTTTTACTTGTTGCTCCTATGTCTGCCAGCTGGGACCAAAGAAAAAAGTTCAATCCCTTTCCTACATAACAATCCTTTTAATACTTAAAGGATTCATGTGTCCCATAGCTTTTTATCATGGACTTAACATCCCCAGCTCCTCCAATTTATTCTTTTATGGCATGGTTTAAAGTCTCCTCATTATCCTAGTAGTTTTTTTTTTACATGTGCCCCATATCAATATTGTGCTGAGAATAAAATATGCCAGGGGTAAAACATTCAGGATTCAATATAAGAGGACTATCTTACTACATACAAATGCTACCTAATTCCACATTACTTTTTTTTTTTGGCTGCCACATCATATACACAACACTCTAATTAAATTTGCAGTCTCACTAAAATCCCACATCATTTTTCCCCTCATTTTGATTTATGCAGTTGATTTTTTTGAACCCTTGTAGGATTTTACATTAATATGTATTAATTTTTCACATCACCATTCTAGGTGATGTGTATCTTAATGATCTATGTCTTCATCGAAGTCATTAACAAATGTTGACCAAACAAGACCTAGGAACTCTGTAGCATTCCATTGGGTATCTCCCTCCAGGTTTATTTCTCTGAACCCAAATTTTCTCATCTCCAAAATGGGAATAATAGTATTTGCCATATGCTAGTGTGTAAAGATTTTCTGAGAAAGAAATCGGTTGCCCAATTTCAGATTTTATATAGCTAGCATTTCTATATTGCTTTAAGATTTGTAAAACCACTTATAAATATCATTCCATTTGATCCTCATAACAACACTGGGCAGGTAGGTTCTATTATTATCCTTTTACAGCTGGGGAAACTGAGGCAGGTAATAGTTAAGTGATTTGCCCTGGTTCACACAGCTAGTATGTGTTTAAGTCAAGATTTGAATTCAGGTCTTCCTGACTCCAAGCCTAGCACTTTTTATACTGCATCATCTAGCATCATCTCACTTTTCTTCATTATCAGAAAACCACCTTATGTTTTATTTTAATTTGTGATACTGTCCATTTCCCCCATTTCCTCTCATTCTATCTGTCAATCAACAGGCATTCATTAAGCACCTACTAAGTGCCACATATGTTACTGAGCTGAAGCAAGATGAAAGTCTGCTGAATACACATCTTAGATGCTGCTTAGTTGGTTCCTCAGAATGAATACCTATTTCATTTGTAGAATCATAGAATTGTAGAGTTGGAAGTGTCCTTAAAGGGCATACAATCTAATGTCCTACTTGAAGCTTGTATCTTCTCTTTAGCACTTACAAGTAGTCATTCCACCTCCTCTTGAATCCTGATGATAATAGGAAACTCTTCCTTACAGCACAGCCTATTTCACTTTTGGACAGCTCTCTACCTATTCAATCATCATAGAGAACTCTGATGGTACTATGAAGAAATCAGTATCTACCAGACTGCACTGATAGAAAGTTATTCTTTAAGTGAGATAAAATTTACTTTCCTATACTTTTCATCCATTAGTTATAACTTAGTCCTTTGGGGCCAAAGGAAACATTTTTCATATGACAGTTCTTCAAATCCTTGTAGATAGCAATCATGTCCTTCCTAAATTTTCCTTAAGCTAAACACCAATCTCCTTATAAACATATGCTAGGTGCTGTTGGATATTCAAAAAAATATGAGGTATCATTCTTATCTTCAAGGAGTTTTTCTTCCTTATGACTTTTATATTGGAAGCCACAAATCCTTATCTTGCATAAGATTCTCTATAAAGTTTTCCAATCTTTCTGGAGTTATGGATCTCAGAGAAACATTAGCCAGATAACAATATGAAGGAAAATAACACTGAAAGATTCAGATCATAATTCTGATCAATATAATAACTATTCATGCCTTCAGAGCATGAATAGCAAAGCATTCCTCTCCTTGACAGAGAAGTAGTGGAGTATAGGTGTGGAATAAAATACACATTTTCAGACATGACCTCTATTTACTTTTAATATATGAGGAAAAACATACTTCTTTTTTGATCCACGAAGTTCAATGATAGGGTTTTATTTCCTATCTGAATTCCCCATAATGCCT
Organism: Antechinus flavipes; assembly: GCF_016432865.1. NCBI lineage: Eukaryota > Metazoa > Chordata > Mammalia > Dasyuromorphia > Dasyuridae > Antechinus > Antechinus flavipes. The sequence continues at coordinate 90,026,137 of NC_067399.1, forward strand.
AGCATATTGTTTTACACATGATAAGTACACAATAAGTATCAAAGAATTATTTAATTCATTCATTTCTCCATGTTTCAACAAGTTCTTATTAAGTGGTAGCCAATTGATGTGTTTATTGTCATTTTGGAGGAGTTAACTATCCTTATTTTGTTATAGCTGGGAGGGGGGATCATTAGGAAGTGATTTTAATGTAAAGAAAAAATAACATCAATAAAACTTTTAAAAAGAAAAAAAAAAGAAACACAAGCTTTCTAATGCCTTTGGTCCTAACTCCCACTCTTCTTTCCTCCCTCACTTCTTGTATTCTCATGGTTTTCGTTAGGACCTGAAACAGATTGGCCAGACCCATAGCCATCTAATCATGGGCATTAACAATCACAGTTGGCTTTTATTCTCCTCCTCCCCATTTTCCCCCATGAGATACTGAAGCTTTGGTGGAGTGTGTGTTTACTTCATTATCCAGAAGAACTCCTGTGAATAAGCTGTTAGATTAACTTCCTTGGCTCAGAAAGAATCTGTACTGGCTCAGTCAATCACTCCCATCACAGTCTTCCTTTCCTTTTTCTTTTTCAGAAGCAAAACAATAGCTGATAAGCATGAGCTCTCAGGAGAACAATGCAGAGCCTTCACTGCAGTCGGGATGGAATGATCAACAAATTGCTCTGTTCCCCTGTGATGCTCCCTGAACACTTGGGCGGTTGGATGGGGAATGAGCAAAGCCCCAATGGGGCAAGAAAGCTTTAGGGCTGAGACATGACTTCTTAAAGGAAGTGGCTTAGACTTGCCAATTATTTCCTGACCTCCTGAAAATGCAAAGGGCCCCATTTCTCTGGAACAGAGTATCTGGTCATGAAGGGTAGGAATCGGACGGAATAAACCAATTGGGTGGAGGATGCAAAGCCAATAAATTTCACTCTAAGGTTGTCCTTGCTTAACTCCTTAACCCTTTAGCCTCTGAATTCCTTGATAGGACTGATCTTCTAGAGCTTTTGTTTTAGAAGGCTATAGGATTTCTTGTAGTCAGTTGAAGACCATTCTAAATAGTTTTTCCTGAAGAAATAGCGTCAAGTATGATTAACATCACAGGTTCTATTTACTTTTAATATATGAGGAAAAAACATACTTCTTATTTGATCCACAGAGTTCAATGATAGGATTTTATTTCCTATCTGATTTCCTTATAATGCCTAGTATGTTGTTTTATACATAATAATGTACATAATAACTATCAAAGAATTATTTATTTCATTCACTTCTCCATGTGTTCAACAAGTTCTTATTAAGTGCTAGCCAATTGATGCAATGGATAAGACTGAGTCTGGAATTAGGAAAATTTGAGTTCAAATTTGACCTTATATACTTACCAGTTGTGCCACTCTTGGCAAATTATTTATTCTCTATCTGCCTCAGTTTCCTCACTTAGAAAATAATGATAAAATGATAAAAAAAAAATGAGTCCAGACTGAGTCTGGAATTAGGAAGATTTGAGTTCAAATTTGACCTTATATACTTACCAGTTGTGCCACTCTTGGCAAATTATTTATTCTCTATTTGCCTCAGTTTCCTCACTTAGAAAATAATGATATAAAAACACCTATCTTCCAGCTTTCTTGTGAGGATCAAATGAGTTCATATTTGTAAAGTGCTTATTGTTGTTATATGACTGCTATGTGCCCAGCCCTGTGCTAGATGCTGTGGATATGTCAAACTGTAAGTTATGGTTCCTACTTACAGTTCAGCTGGCACACAGGGTACACATAACACATTAACAGGGCATCTAGATGGTGCAGTGGATAAAGCACCAGTCCCGCAATCTGGAGGACCTGAGTTCAAATCCAGTTTCAGATATTTAATACTTCCTAACTGAGTGACCCTGGGCAAGTCACTTACCTTAATTGCGTTGATTTTAAAAAAAGAAAGTATATGAAAAGAAAATATATACTTATGTTAAGATAAGTAGTACAGATATAAGCCTGGTAGGAAATTAGTATAAGGAAGATCATTGTGCCTGGGAGCATTTGGGGGAATGTTTCATGGAAAAAGTGATACTTGAATTGGGAAGAATTGGAAAGCTAATTTCCTCAGTATTACTTTAGGCTATTTAAAATAATTAGATGGTTTAAGATTGGAATAAGGCTGTGGTGTAGGAAATGATGAGCTGGTAGATTTAGAAAAAGATGGAAACACTTGGACTTATGAAGGAAGATGCTATCCACCTTCAGAGAAACAGAGAACAAATGGAAATAAGCATATTATATTCTTACATATACATGTATGTATATATGTATATATATGATTATAGACATCTATGTATATGTATGTATATATATATATATATATATATACATAGTGTATATGTGAAATATTTGCAGTTAGTTGAAGCCTAGGGAGGAGGAAGGGATAAAAATGAAAATTACACAGCAGGGAACAAAAGGAAACCTAGAAGGAAGCAAAGAAAAGATGGACAGTTCTGGACATTATACATATCATTTATTATATAGGCTTTCTTAAAATGGAAATTTATTGCCTCATATTTTGAATCATCTCCTATGTTCTGCTGTGCACATGACGATGTTCTTCTTTTCTTTTCTTAATTTGTATTTAAGTTTAAAATAAAATCGTTAAAAAGTGGAAAAAAAATTAGAAGGTTTTGTCTAGTTAGGAATGACAGAGGGTGGCAGTTCTGTCATGGAGACAACGTGAGTCAAATTATGGAGATCAGAATGGGTATGACATGTGTTGAATATGATAAGGAAAATAACCTGGCTCATTTGGGGTAGGTGGAAGGCAGGGTGGCACTTAGAGTTAGATAGGCAGAGTATGGCCAGTTGTTGGATGATCTTGAATGACAGACTACACTTAGGCTTGATCTTGTAGGCAAGAGGAAATCATAGTTTAACACCCTTAGTTAGTACTTAATACAGTTCCTGGCACATGGTTAATAATCTGCTTGTTGATCTGACAGTCATAGTCATAAAGAATGATAGGATGGCATTGTGCTAACCCCCTAGCAGCCTCTATCATCAAACAGTTGTTTAGTGATCTGCATCTCCAATATCCTTTTCCCTTCACCTTCTCTGTTACCTTTAAGGGGTTGTGATAGCTTCTAGTTGTTAGAAGCATTGATGTTATAGCACAGTCAGATTCTCTACGCGAGTAAAATGTGTTGTGCCATCAGGGATTTTGTCTAAGTCTATGTGTTAAGTGTCTGAGTTTACTCCCTCAAGAATCTGCTCCAATTTTTGAGAAGTTCATTCTGAGTTCCAAGCCTTTGCTCTTTATTAGATTGTGAGCTACTTCATTAGCTTGTAAGCTTTTTGAGATCAGGGATGCCTTTTTCTTTTTTTTTTTTTTTATATCCCCAGCACTTAGCATAATGCCCGATACATAGTAAGTGCTTAATTAATGTTTTTGATCAATTAATTGTTGAATGTTGTGTCCCTGATATGTAGATATTGGCCACAATGTCAAATGTGATGACATTTTTCTTTAAATCCAAGTTTTGCCCAGGTTTGCTTATCATTTTTAATCAGCCTTTGTTGGTTGAGAGTAGGTTAAGTTTGAGGCAATTCAAAGAAATTCTGGTAGACTTGTGATGGGAAAAAAGCCATCCACATCTAGAGAGAGCATTATGGAGATCGAATGTGGATTTCAAAGCATAGTATTTTCAACTTTTATTGTTGTTTGCTTGGGTTTTTTTTCTCCTTTTGATCTGATTTTTCTTGTGCAGAATGATGAATATGGAAATATGTTTAGAAGAATTGCACATGTTTAACCTATATTTGATTGCTTGCTGTCTAGGGGAAAAGGGAAAGAAAGAAAGAGGGAGAAAAATTTGGAACACAATGGTGTTTTGCAATGGTGAATGTTGAAAACTATCTTTGCATGTATTTGGAAAAATAAAACGTTATTTTTAAAAGAGAGAGAGAAGGTGAGCTTCTTGAGGGGAGGGACTGGTTCCTTTTTAGATTTGTATGACATCTGCCACATAATAAGCACTTAATAAATCCTTGCTAATAGAGTAATTGAAATGAATTTCAAATTTAATTTCTGACTTTCCTTCAGCATGGAAAATAACAGGACAAGAGTTGGAGCAGAAGATATTAGGTCACATTGAGCTAGTTGTTACATAGGGAATTTGGAAATGTTTAAGAATTAAAACTGGGTAGGAAGAACATATTGTACAATATCTGGGTGTGATCCCATCCTTTCTGAAGATTCAAGGAGGGAAATGGAAAATAGATCAAGAAAACTAAGGAATATATATCTTCTTTGGAGAAAAATCAGAACAGTGTAACATTTAAAAATAATATTCATCTTCAAAAATAGTTTATCCAGCTGTTTTCTACCTCAACATAGTACACATTGGCTCCGTGGCTTCTGGAGGGGAGATAATCATTACTGCTCTGGAAGGAGAAAAGGCCATATGTTCAATATCAGAAATTTATAGAGTGTTTCATTTTCTGAGCTCCTAGTTAGTAATGTATTAAGTCCTGTGGAAAATTCTCACCATAATATTCTGTGATTTTTTTTTGCCTCTTCTTAATGGTAGAAAGCTCCAGTAGAAGGCAAAGACATTTCCTTGTCTGAATTACTGCCACCATGAAATAGATTGAAAAAATATATCATTTTTATGTCAACCAGTAGCATCCTAGTCCACACAGGGGTGTCTCCTAAAGCCATCAAGATAGTATCAGAGCATTAATCATGTCTCGAACAGTCAGGCCACACTCTTCCTGCCTGCCCTCCCCCAAATACCAGCCAGCACCCACAAAGGTTCAAACCCCAGGGCCAGCTGCAGCCAACGGGAGAGACAAAGCACACAGGATTCAATTTCTGAGCTCTGTGACTGGAAGCACGTTTCTTCCGACTCCTGCTAATGGACTGGAGGGTCAAACTACTGCAGGTGACAGCTCAGAATTTGGACTGGGCAGCTCTACACACAGAGTATTGTTAGGATTTAGGCCTGAGTGGTGCCCTTCAAACCTGGTTTGCAAAGCTTCTATTATTATAGTTACAAGGAAGACCAGGAACAAAGATGATGGAAATGATCTGGTTGTTGCAAATGTGTATGAGTGAGATAAACACAAACACATACACACATATGTAAATACATAGGCACAAATGAAAATGATTATAATTGCTGGAGACAGTTGATGTTGGAATTGAGAGACATGAGTTCAAATCCCACTTCTAACACACATTAGCTATATGATCCTGGATGAGTCATTTGATCTTTCAGTGCCCCAATACTCTTAAGAGTATAAGTTTCAGAGAAGATATTGATCTATAGTGGTGGAGGAAATTCCTTGTCAGGAGTTCCTTTATTGGTAAAATCATAGGTGCAATTAAAATTATTTACATATATAATATACATATTCACATATACACACTTATAGACATATGCTATAATGATGATACATTTCTATAAGCTGTTAAATTTAATGAGCACCTTCTTCACAATAAACCCCATGAAGTAGGTGATATACATACATGCACATTCACATGCACACACATTTAACTCAATTTTTCAAATGGACATGAAGGGGCAGGGACAAGATGGCAGAGTAGAAGCAGCAACCTAGCTCAACTCTCCCAAAATTCTCCTCCAAGCACTTTTAAAATAACTCCTCAAATCTAGTAAGAGGTCAGTGTAAGATTTTTTTCCAGTTTAAGACAAATTAGGATGTTGACACAAAAGATCTGTGATTACCAGATGGGCTCTGGACACGAGCACATATAGCAGCAACACCAGTAGCTTTGGGAACTCTCAGTCTAGAGCAGAAAGGAGTGTCAGACTGCTGGTCAAAAAGAGATTATAAGGGAGTCTTTGCTAGAACTGAGTGCCGCTAGTAATGACTGGCAACTCTAGAGCCCATAAGCAATTCTAAGTAAGAGTTCCTGGATGGAAAGGAATACATCTCATCAATCATAAGGGAACAGGGACCTTGGCCACAGTACCATGGCCAAGAAGGGTGCTACAGCTTGTGACTAGAGGAAAATATCAGGCCTTAGTAAATGAAATCCAAAGTGAAGATGAGAGCAATGTCCATACCTCTCTCTACATCAGACCTAGAGATTCCCAAAGCTACCTCTGAAAACAATAGCAAGTTAAAGTCTGCTCACCCAAGTGAGCAGAACCCAACTTTAACATACAGTCCGAAGTCAGGAAATAAGCTAGAAAAAAATGATCAATCAACAAAAAAAGAACCTGACCATAAAAAGCTACTACAGTGGCAGGGAAGACCAAGACATAAATTCTTAAGAAGGCAATAATGTAAAAACAGCTACAATCTCAAAGAAAAATTATAATCCAAATCCCAACAAAAATTCCTGGAAGAGCTAGAAGAAAACTTGAGAAAAATTAAAATGGTGTAAGAAAATTATGAAAAGAGATGAAAGACCCCCCAAAAAATATTGAAGAAACCAATACCTTAAAAACATAATTAGCCTAATGATAAAAGAGGGACAAAAATTCACTGGAGGAAAAAAACTCCTTAAAAAGCATAATTGGCCAAATGAAAAAAAAAAAAGGTACACAAGCTCACTGAAAAAAAATAATTACTTAAAAATTAGATTTGGGCAAGTAGAAGCCAATGACTCTATGAAAAATCAAGAAATAATAAAAATAAAAGAATGAAAAAATAGGAAAAAATGTGAAATAACTTCTCAAAAAAAAAAAAAAACTTGGAAAAAAGATCAAGAAGAGAAAGTCTAAATATTATCGGACTACATAAAAGCCATGACCAAAAGAAGAGCCTATACAGTTTTTAAATTGTTTTATTTTTTCTAGTCATTCATGTACATTAATTTTTTAAATATACACATTTCTTTATGAATCATGTTGGGAGAGAAAAATCAGAACAAAAGGGAAAAACCATGAAAGAAAAAAACAAGAAAAAGAAAAAAGTAAACATAGCATGTGTTAATTTACATTGTCTCCATTATTCTCTTTCTGGCTGCAAATGGCATTTTCTATCCAAAGTTTACTGGGATTGCCTTGGATCACTGAACCACTGAAAAGAAATAAGTTTTTCATAGTTGATCCTTGCACAATCTTGCTATTACTGTGTACAATATATTTCTGGTTCTTCTTGTTTCTTTCAGTTCATGTAAATCATGTAAATCTTTCCAGGCCTTTCTTAAATCAGCTTGTTCATCATTTTTTATAGAACAATAATATTCTAGTACTTGAATATATCATAACTTTTTCATCCATTCCTTAATTGATGGGCATCTACTCATTTTTTAGTTCTTTGCATCACAAAAAGAGCTGCTACAAACATTTTTGCACATGTTCCCTTCCTTATGATTTCCTTAGAATAAAGACCCAGCAATGGCACTGCTGGGTCAAAGGGTATGTACAGTATTATAACCCTTTGGGCATAGTTCCAAATTGCTCTCCATAAATAATTGAGGCTAGACATTATGATATCTTTGTAAGAAATTTCAAGACATTATAAAGAAAAAATATTCTGATATCTTAGATCCAAAGGGCAAAATAGAAATTAAATGAACACTCCAATAACCTCCTAAGAAAAATCGCCAAATGAAAATTCTCAGGAATATTATAGCTAAATTCCAGAGCTCTCAGGTAAGAAGAAAATATTGCAAGCATCTAAAGAAAAACAAATTAAATATGGTGAGGTCACAAGACCACACAACGTTTAATAGCTTTTACATTAAAAAAGCAAAAAGGGCTTAGAATACAATATTCTGAGAGGCAAAGGAACCTATGACTATAACCAAGAAAATGACCTACCCAGCAAAAATGAGTATATTTCTTCAGGGGGAAAAGTGTATATTTATTGAAGTATAGAATTTTCAGGCATTCTTGATGAAAAGAACTGAGTTGAATAGAAACAAGATTCAAGAGAAGAATAAAAAGAATAAATATAAATATATATATACATAATATATATTATATATATAAGCTTAAAAAAGTAAACATAAGGGACTTGATCATTCCTATATGGGAAGATTATATATATAACTCCTTAGAACTTTATCACTACTCAGAAAGTTAGAAGAGTACAACATCGACATCATGAATATTAGTCAATTATGTTGGAATTATGTCTAAAAAATGAAGGCCTAAGGAAAAGGGATGCATTGGGAGAAGAGAGAGAAGGAGAATCAGGAAACTTTTCTCATTTAAAAGAGGAATGCAAGGAAAAACTTTTATAGTAAAGGGGAAACTGATAGAGTAGTGGACAATGCTTAAACCTCAGTCTCATAGAAATTGGTTCAAAGAGGGAAGAACACACACACACACACACACACACACACACACACACACACACACACATCCTGTTGGGTATAGAAATCTGTTTTACCCAATATGGAAATAAAAGGGGAAGAGGATAAGAGAATGGGGAGATGATAAAAGGGAGAGATGCAGTGGTTAAAAGCAAAACTAAGATTCTTTGGAGAAGGAGAAGAGGAAAGAGACAGAGACAGAGAAAAAGACAGAGAGAAAGAAACACGGAAAGAAACGGAAGAAAATAGGAGGGAAGGAAATATACAACAATCCTAACTGTGTATGTGGATGGAATAGGCTTGTTCATGAAATGCAAGGTAATAGCAAAATGGATTAGAAACCAGAATCCAACAATATGTTGTTTACAAGAGACATACTTAACCAGCAACATGCACAAAGGGAATTAAAGGACTAAAGCAGAATATATTATGCTAAAAAGTCAGGGATAACAATCATGATCCTAGACAAAGCAAAAGCAAAAAGAGATCTAATTTAAAGAGCAAGTCAGGGAAAATACATTTTACCACAAGTTTCTTTGATAAGTCTTATTTTTTTAACTATATGAGGAATTAAGTCCAATTTATAAAAATAAGGGTCATTTCCTAATGAATAAATGGCAAAAGAATATAAACAGGTGGTTTTCAGGGGAAAAAAAATCAAAGTTATGTATAGTTTTACTAAAATTCTCTAAAGTCATTATTAATTAGAGAAATGAAAACTAAAACAACTCTAAGTATCCCTTCAAATCTATTAGAAATGACAATTACCAGTAAGGATGAGGAAAAATAGGTACATTAATAATGGTTGGTAGAGTTGTGAAGTAGTCCAAACATGATATTATTTTTTTTGTACATTTTTTTTCAGTGGTTTGCCATTTTCTTCTCCAGTTCATGTTATAAATAAGAAAATGAGGTAAACAGGGTTAAATGATTTGCCTAGGGACGCATAACAATTTAGCATTTGAGACTTAATTTGAATTTGTGAAAAGAATCACTCTATCCACTGTGCCATTTAACCACTTCAACTGTCCAAAGATTGTGGAGAACAATTTGAAACTATATCCAAAAGATTATAAAACTGTGCATTTCTTTTGATCCAATAATTCCAATACTATATCTGTATCCTCAAAGAGATCAAGAAAAAAAGAAAAGGATTTATAAGAACAAAAATATTTATAGGAGCTCTTTTTGTGGCACAAGAACTAGAAATGGAGGGGATGCTCATCTATTAGGGAATGGTTGGACAAATTGAGGCATATGAAAAGGCTTCGGGGCAGCTAGATAGCACAATGGATAGAGCACCAGCCCTGAAGTCAGGAGGACCTGAGTTCAAATATGATCAGACACTTAACATTTCCTAGCTATGTGACCCTAGGCAAGTCACTTTACCCCAGTTGCCTCAGCCAAAAAAGAAAAAGAAAAGGATCCACAGGTACAAAAGTGTTTATAGCAGCTTTTTTGTAGTAGCGTTTGAAATCAAAGAGATGCCCGTCAATTAGGAAACTGTTGAACAAGTTGCGGTATATAAATATAACAGAATACTATTGTTCTGTAAGAAATGATGACCAGGTAGATTTCAGAAAAATCTGAAAAAACTTACATGAGCTGATGCTTGAGTGAAATAAGCAGAACCAGGAGAACATTGTACACAGTAACAACAGCATTGTATGGATGACCAACTTTGATGGATTTAGTTCTCTATGATCAAAAGCAATTCCAAGTGACTCAAAATGGAAAATGTCACATTCTAGAGAAAGAAAAGTAGATTCTGAATGCAAATTGAAGCACATTTTTTTGGCCTTTTCTTTCTTATAGTTTTTCCTTTTTGTTCTAATTCTTCTTTTATAACATGACTAATATGGAAATATATTTAATATGATTGTACATGTATAAGCTATATCAGATTGCTTGCCATCTTGGAAAAGGAAGAGAGAGGGAGAAAAAAATGGAGATCAAAATCTTATAAAAGTAAATGTTAAAAACTAGCTTTATATGTAATTGGAAAAAATATAATAATATTAAGTAGGAAAATAAAAATAAAAGAAAGTTAAAAATAAAAAAAAAACCTTTTACGTGGAGATGAGATAAAATTGACTTTCTTATAGCCACTTGGATACTTAAGTGGATTTTTAATCTTATCACACTAGAATACCAGAACAGAGTATAAATATAAAACACTATATAAATGTCAACAAGGCCAAACCCCTCAGACTGTTAGCTTGGGGTCTCATAGCTAAAGGGAAGGGGAAGGTGATCCTCTAGCATAACCTCCTCTTAACCTGATGACATGAAGTTTCATCATAGATCTTATATGACTAGTGTTCTTTGTGCATGTGTCTTGGGAATGCCTTGAACCAATAGAAGACAAAATGTTAGATTGCATTGGGAGAGCAGAGAAAAAGGAGAAGAAATAGGGACAACAAAGGACATGACTGGAAGCCAGAGAAAGCTTTCTCTCATGGAAACTTTTTATTTTATTTTCAAATTATTATGTATTTTTAATAGTTGTTACAAAAAATTAGTTCTAAATTCTCTCCCTCCCTCTTATCCTTCTATGACTCATTGAAAGGCAAGTAATATGATATCAATTATATATATGAAATCATGCAAAGCATTTCCATATTTGCCATGCTGAAAGAGAAAAGCAAGAAAAGTAAAGTGAAAAAATCTTGCTTCAATGTGTACTTGGATGTCATCAGTTCTCTCTCCATAGATGGATAACATTTTTTATCAAGAGTTCTGTAGAATTCTCGTGGAGGTTTTAAAAACAAGAGGTCCTCATGGATCTTGCCTGTTTGACTACCCTTCTCTTCCTGGCTCAGCTAATCTCAACTCTGTCATGCAGCTGTGATGAAACTTATCTTGGACTGGTAAAACTGTTGCCAACAGGTCTATGAGAGAGTTGGGAGTAGGTCAACACAGGCTTAAATAGCATCAGGAGGGACTTAAAAGAACTTCCAAATAGAGTTCCAAAGAAAGTTCCAAAAAAAGAACCATATCTTATATTTCCTTTGCATGCAGTACAGTTTCTACCACTCTAATGAGTATCTACATGGTATGCATTCAGCACATACCTGTCAATTAGACATTATTATAGAATTGGAGCCAATTAGAAAGGTTAAATCCAAATCCAAAAGATTTTTTCTCCCTTTTTGTCAAATATCTCAAGTACTTATGCTTTGAACCATGTGATTTTATGCTAAAGTCTATGCTGTAATTTAGTAGTCTCAGTGTTTCATCTGCATTGGCTTTATTTCCTGTCTTGACTGTAAGCTCTTTGAAGGCAGGAACCATATCTTATATTTCCTTTGCATGTAGTACAGTTTCTACCACTCTAATGAGTATCTACATGGTATGCATTCAGCACATACCTGTCAATTAGACATTATTATAGAATTGGAGCCAATTAGAAAGGTTAAATTGGAGATATTCAGTTCTATCTCTCTCTCACCCGCTTTCTTTATCATTCATATACTCCCAATTAAGTCTTCGCTTTTAGGAGAAAAGAGTCTGTGGCTTATTTAGACATCTAACTTATCCAGAAATATTTAATTCCTCTTATTATTTTTTCTCCAATGAATGAAGAGAGTGAGGAAAGTGTGAATACCTAAAATGGCTAAGAGATTTTCACTCCATTAGAATAGAACTGATGCACTGGGCTAATCCATTTTCCTACTTTTGAGAATCAATTTCAAATATAGTGTTGATTTTATTTTCTCTGTTGCAATTAGCAAACAAAAATATTTCAAAGAAGAAGCATGAACAAGAGTCACAAAGGATGGGAAATCATGGATGGGTTATGATCTGGAGGAGAGTTACCCATATCTATGGCATCCCATATTAACTGTGCAAGAATCAAAATAAAGAAAAGTTAGTGGCCAAGATAACAATAATGATTGTTGCTGGCTGAGGATTGCTTCCTTGTTTTAAATATAGGATTTCTATTTACAAATGTTCCAAGCCACCCAAGCAATAATGGGTTATTTTCCCTATGGTTTAACTGTAAATTAGCAACGTTGACAAAAGACAAAAATAGTCCGTGTTAGAGGGTTTCTAGAAAGATAGACACACTGGTGTTGGCAGAAGTGTGAATCAGTACTGTTTTGGAAAACATTTTTAAATTGTGCAAATAAACTGATTAAACTGTCCATACCCTTTGACTCAAGGATTCCATTACTTAGGCTTATACTCCAAACAGATCATTGATAAGAATAAAACACACACACACACACACACACACACACACACACACACACACACATAGCTTCACTTCTTGGAAGCAAAGGAAATGCCCATGAATTAGGGAATAACTACACAAATTGTAGTATGTTAATGTAATGAAATATTGTTGTGCTGTTAAAAATTATAAATGCAGCAAATATAGAGAAGCATGGACAGAGCTATATAAATTAATGCAGAGTAAAATAACTAGGGCCAACAAAATAATATACAACAATGTAAACAGAAAGAACCACCAAAATTGTTGCAAAATCATTAGAAAAGAGCATGGCTCAAAAGAAAAGATATGAGAAGACACTCCCACTCTATTAATGTATTTATCTGTTATGTTGATAATTTTCTTATTTGTCTTTAAAATATTTTTGTTAAATGGGATGGCTATTTAGGAAGGATCAAAGAAGAATATAGAGAAAATTATAGGGATATAAAAAACAAAAGACAAAAAACTTATTTTTAAAAAGTTTTAATGGATTGATTCTGGAAAAAATTGGTCAAGCCCATCTATTGCAGGTCATACCATGAGACAGAGTTTTAGGAGATCCACCTATCTTTTTTCCTTCTCTTTTTAATGTTTAATGGGAGTATTGATTTATTGATTTTCTACTTTTAAAATTTTTGATTTGTTGATTGATTTACTCTTTCTTTTATTAAAGTTTTGAGAGGTATAATTTTGTTTTTACCCAGTCCTTTCAGTTTGTTTCACAGACACTACAGGGAAATAGAAGAAAAATAGGGAAGATGTTGTATTTTTTATCTTTCTTTACATACCCAACACACAGCATAGAGTTTGGCCTGTAAAAGGTGCATGATAAATGTTTATCTTGACATTCATTATTGGTCTCCGGGAATACTTTACTTTTAGAAGCCTTTATTCTAGTCAGTTTATTTAAAAGTGTTCATATAAGGCAGAGATTTAAAAACCAGTTCATCTTTGAGGGCTTCACTGCTTGTCTATCTCTATAGGCAGAAATGGAATTCTGGAATCCAGAAGAACATTGCTCTGTGGTTTTCCACAAGAGCTAAATCGGAATACTGTAAAGAGAGTATCCCAACTGCTGAAAAAGATACAAGGAAATCAGTACTTGAACAGCCAGATCTGATAAGAGAGAGGAGTAAGCTGGAATTAAGTAGGCAGAAGTTTGATAAACAAGACTGGCTACAAAAACCTCTGTTTCAATCTTACACTCTTTCCTTGGGTAGTTAAGCTCAAAGAAATGAGCTAGTATAGTAGTTGGTGGATAGTCATACCTCAAAGTTAGCTCCTTAGCTTCAACCACACATCATCAATAAAAGGATTCTATCTCACTAGCCAAGGCATGGTGAGAGGCATTATTGTTTGTCCTTCATTCTCGAAGGGGACCATGACATAGAGGTGATGCTGTAATATGCAAGTGACTTGGATTTGAGTGAGAAAAGGCTGTGTGAGGTCTCCTGTCTCATTTTCTCCTTCAGGGCCATCTAGATCCAGTGGCCTGATACAGATCAGGGTGACTGGAGATGATCCTGGATGAAATGAGAGATCTTGGCCTTTTAAAGCTAAGATCTTCAACAGGTTTCAGTTTGACTGAGGCTACACTATTCAGTGATTAAGGCTAGGTAGCATTTGGAGCAAAGAATCTCCTCTTTCACTTAGTCCCAAAAAAATCTAAATAAATAAATAGCTAGATAAATGAATCTGGTAGGGGAATACCCTCAGGGTTTCTGATCAAAGCAGAAATGATTGTTATTTATATTCAATCTAAGTCAATCAGATCCAAATAATGACCAAATGGGGCCTGCCTAGAACTTATTGGTGGCCAATGAGAATCAGATTAATTTTTTGGTCCTTAAGAAGGAAATATAGCCAGTAAACCCCAAGATATCTTAGGAAAGTTCAAAGATGCAAAAGAGAAAAAAATTGCTTTTATTGCATTCCAAGAATGGAAAACAAAAATCTAATCTCAGAATTAAATCTATTGTCTGAGCAAGGCTGCTGACTGCAACACATGGGTCAGCCTATCGATGATTTCTTTTTCACTACCCTATCATCACCAGTACTGGAAGATAAGGTTAAAAGAGCAAATTTTCCCCAGGTATACAAGCTATCTTCTTCCTTATGGGTGTGAGGACCAAGACCTTGATTCTCGCTAGTGAAAACCAACTAGATCAATCTCAAAGAGAGGCTTAATTAATTGGACAAAGATTAGTAATCATCTCTTACAGAGAATTTGAAATCCATTATTTTACTTGTTTTTCTCAATAGTCCTATAAACAACACATGCTATTGTCCCTATTTTATAGATGAGGAGCCTGAGGTTATGTGACTATACCAAGATGCATGATTGGTTAGCAGCAGAGCCAGAAATAGAATCAAAATATATTAACTCCTTATACTCTTTTCACAATATAAATATGCTGTTTATAGGGCTGGAATCCTATGTGATATAATAGTAATCAACTCTACTAGGATACCCAAGCTGATCATGAACAAGACCAAAGATGTCACCAATCTTTATGGAATCTTTGAAAGAATAGTGAATTTCAGTAAGAAGATAGCAGTAGAAAGGGATTTTAGAAAAGATAGGACAAGGGAAGGAAATATCACAGGAATGTGTGGGCAAGGAGAAATAAAGAAAAATTATATAAAGCAATATTATAGGACTAAGGGCAGAGAAGCAAGAATGCCTTCTTTGATTTCAGGGAACAATGAATACATCTGTTTGGAATAAAGGATTGCTTTAGTCAAAAGGCATTTTTAAAGTACTACTATGTTACAATCACTTGTAATAAGAGATTAGTTTGGGATAGTTTATGTTAAGATTGTGTGAACTTTATTCTTTATACACACTGTTTTTGAGTAGAGACATGGCTTCCGAATCCCAGGCAGAGCCAAGATGGCAGAGTAAAGGCTGAAACTCATTCAACCTCTCCCCCAAATCCCTTTAAATAATAATTCCAAACAAATTTTAGTGTGTTGGAACATCCAAAAAGACAGAATAGAATATTTTCCAGCCGAAGACAATTTAGAAGGTCAGCAGAAAATGTCTGTGACACTAGCAAGGCAGTCCAACATACAGTTCCTGGTGCCAGCGCAGCCCCAGCCCTGCTCTCCCTGGCCCCAGCCCACACCAGCAAAGTAGGAGCAGGTCTAGAGAGCTCTGAATTAGCATCAGAGACATGATTCCTCAGTCATGTTTGGGAAAGAATAATATGCCTGTCCTGTGTGTGATGGATTGGAGGAGTCAGAAGTCAGCTAAGGGACTCAGACATAAGACATAAAGGAATTGAGAGATGATGGCCTGGATTAGGATGGTAGCAATGGAAACAGAAAGATATTAGGGGAAAAAATATTAGAAAGAATTTAGGGACCAACTATTATGGAGATGGAATAGTCAAAAAGACTTCCAAAATGTCTAACCTGAGCAATTAGGAGAATGTTCACCCCAATAATGATTGGGGTCAAAATATAACTTGCTGACATTTAAAATCCTTTGAAATCTGGCTCCTTCACTTAGTTCTAGTCTCCTTGCATATTATTTGTCTCTGTACACGCTTTTGTTCATGCCAGCCTACTTGTTAATCAATTAATAAACATTTATTAAGTGCCTTTTATATGCCAAACTCGAAAAGGAAATGGCAATCTACCCCAGTTTCTTTGCCAAGAAAACTCCAAATAGGATCACAAAGAGTCAGACATGACTAAAAAAAATGACTAAACAATAAAAAAAAAATGTACCAAACACTGAGCTAAGCACTGGAAATCAAAAAGAGGTAAAAGACAGTCTCTTTCCTGAAGAAGTTCTTAGTCTAATGCATTAATATGCAAAAAACTATGTACAAACAAGTCAAATACACGGTAGAAAGGAAATAATTAACAAATAAAGAGATATTGGGAAAGGTTTTTTGTAAAAGGTGAGATTTTAGTTGGCACTTGAAGGAAGGTAGGAGGCAGAAATTAGCTTGTTCCTTATCCATATTTCTATCTATTCTTTTGCACTGTTCTCTTTTAATGCTTTCTTGGAATCTGTTTTCCTTTAGTTTCCAATTTGAATGATACTTTCTAGGCAAATAATTTCCTGATGTCCCCAATAATTAGTTTTTGTTTCTTCCAAAACCACCTTGTATTCATTTTAAGTTCTATATATACTTGTGTTTTACATGCTATTTCCCAAGTCAGAATGTTAGTTCTTTGGAGATCAGCTCGGTGTTACAATTATTTTTGTATAGGCAATGCTTATCACATAGTCTTGTATATTGTAATGTGCTTGAGAAATGTGTGTTGAGAGACAAGGTGAAATGGCCAAAGTAGAATAGCCCTGGAGTGAGAGGGCCTAGATTTAAATCCTATTTCTGATATTTACAACCTCTGTGGCTCCAAATATGTCATTTAATATCTCTAGTTCTCACTTTCCTCATCTATGAAAAAAAAAAAAGTTGGACTAAATAACCTTTACCACCTCTTCTAGTTCTAAATCTATGCTCCTGTGATTGACTGATTCATTGACTGAGCTAGAGGGCAGAAAGATGATGGCTTCAAACAAGCTGTTTATATACATCTAGAATAAGCTCTAGCACCACCTACCTGCTACCTTTCCTTCCAGGTAGTGTACTCTGGATCTACTAGCATGGTGGGAAGGGCTATGGGCTTGGGAATGTTTTCTTTATTCTGGGGTCTCTGCCAATTTGGAGGTGTCTATGGCTCTACTCTTTTATTCTCACCTCCTTTTTTTTTTTAAAGTATCCATATGCCCCCAGCCAAGCCTTTGCTGTTAAAAAGAAAGAATATGTGGCTTATTTGGGGATCACATTGTCTCCAGAAAGATTTAGTTCCTCTTGTTCTTTCTCCCCACTGTATGAAGAGAATGAGGAAAATGTTAAGGCAGTGCCTGAAATGGCTAATAATGTATCTCTATTCCAGAAAAATAGAGCTGGTGCACTGGGCTGGTCTGCTTTCTCTCTTTCGAGAGTCAGTTTCAAATGTAGGGTTGATTTTATTTTCTCTGTTGCAATTAACTAAGAAAAATATTTCAAAGCCGTATAATTAAAGGCCGGCGTTTTATTAGGGTTTAAAATAGTCGCTATGAAATTTGCTCTTGCCACTAGTAATTACAATGTACATCTTAATATCCCTCTGCTTGCCAGTGCTGGAGATAACAGCCCTCTGTGTATTGCATTTGGCTCGCACATAGAAGGTAAAATCCTTATCTTATCTCAATCTGCACACAACAACCAGCCTCTCTTCCAATTCAACCCTAATCTTCTTAGTAAATAATACTGATATTTTTCACCATAACAAAATGGAGCTGCTGCCAGATTCTCACTGATAACACTTCTCGTTTACACACCATTCTCTGTCAAAATCTGCCTGATTTTTCTTAATCTCTTTAACTTATCAAAAAAAATACTTTTTACATTCAGCCATGGTAAGTTCCTTTCTACCAAATAATAATATTATAAATAAATCCTTTTGCCTACAGCTGTCTCGTTGAATAGATACCAGGCTTCTTCACTCTGGTGCCATTTTATGCTTGGATGGAAATAATTTGCTCTTCAATTTTTCTGCAAATTTAGGGTGCTTTTCAAGTGGCCAGTCACAAGCTTTATTACCACAGGGTCCTGAAGCCATCTTGGTATCTCAGTAGGGGTGGAAGGGTCATCTTAGTCTAAGACTTGTATGCTTCCCTTTATTCTCTATAAAACTGTGCATACCTTCTGACCTAACAATACCACTACTAGGTCTGTATCCCAAAGATATTTTTTAAAAGGAAAAGGACCTATATGTATAAAAATAGTGATAGCAGCAGAAAATAATGGCAAAGAATTAGACATTGAGATGTCCATCGATTGGAGAATAGCTGAAGAAGTTGCAGTATATAATTGTGATAGAATACCATTGTGCTATAAGAATGATGAGCAGGATATTTTCAGAAAAACCTGGACATATATTAACTAATGTAAAATAAGGTGAACAATATCAAGAAAATATTATACATAATAGCAATATTATATTATGATCAACTGTGAATGATTTAGTTATTCTCAGTGATAAAAGCATCTGATACAATTCTAAAAAGCTTATGATTGAAAATCTTCTTCACCTCCAGAGAAAGAACTGATGGGACCTGAATGCAGGTAGAAGCATACATTTTGTTTTTAATTTTTAAAAAGTCCTATTTTGAGGTTTTGTGTTCCCTTTTCTTTCATATTATGATGAATAAGGACATATATTTTACATGACAGTGTATAGTCTTTATTGCTTGCCTTCCCAATGAAGGGAAGAAGAGAAAGAATTTAGAATTCAAAATTTTAAAAATTGAACATTAAAAATTATTTTTTCATGTAACTGGGGGAAAGTGGGGGGAAATGTCTACTTCCAACCCACAGTTGGTTGCTAAAATATGATATCCAAAGGAAGAAATTTAACTGTTTCAGCTTAATCCTGACAGCCCTATCTTCAGCTGGAGACCACCTTGGCTGAGAGAACAGAGCAAGGTCAAACAGCCATAATTAGCAATTATACCTTATATAAGTAGGCACAAAACATAACCACAAATGAGTTTGAGGATAAATTAAATTGGAGAAAGGGATAGACTTCTTGAGTAATCAAACTTCAGGGAAGAGGGATGAACAGGATAAGATGAGACTCGAGTCACATCACTTCTCTGGGTCCTGTGTTTTTTTTAATCTGACAAATTAGTGTGTTATCAAATTTCTAAGATATCTTTTAGATCTAAATATCTGTATTTCTTATAATCAGTATGTGCTCAGTTATGTTTGTACAATGCCAATCCAGTGAAAGGTAAGATAAGTGTGGGATGAAGTAGTATAAGAAGACTTTCTAGAGAATAAAACAGACTGAACATTCAAGGCTGGTAAAATTTGAATGGGGAGAGTGAAATAGACCAAATGTAGTGACATAAACAAGATAGAAAGTGACACATAGTGAGAAAGAGAAGGAAAAAGAAAAAGTAATATGGAAAATGAGGAAATTAACATTTAAGATAATATTACTATCTTATTAATATTGATTGTTGAAGCAAGAACCTGATAAACTGCCTAAATTACTTATTCTAGAAAACCACAAAAGAAGAAATCAAAGTCTTTTAAAAATCTTTTCTGTTTTGGGACAGGAATGGGGGAGGGAAGAAGGGAATAAACATTTATTAACTTTTCTATTAAGTTAGGAATTATGCTAAGGATCCTCACAACAATTCTGAGGTAGATGTTATTATTAATGATCATATTATACATTATTATGTTAAATATTACAATAATAACTAATTATAATAATCACACTTTTAAGAGTGTTAGAAGATAGAACTGTGCTTACCATTTTTCAGAATTTAAAAATGTTTCCTTAAAGTATAAAGCACATAACTTCCATTCCATTCCATGAACCCAAGGACAGAGTCACCTTCATCCAAGGTTTCTATTTTATTCAGTTCATCAGCTTTATTGGTTATAATTAAATCTTTTTACTTTCATTCCTGAGTGATGAAATTCATCAGCTAGGAAGTATAGCAGATGTTTTTTCCAATTGCATCGGTATTCTTATGATTTTTAAAGAATAAGAGCAGAGTATCTATTCCATTGGATAGATTCTCTGCAGAAGATTAAAGGAAAATGGATAAAAATCAATCAAGAGAACAAGGCATGAAGGGGTTACTGTTGTCATCAATGAAATGAGTGCATGTGATGATGAAACCATAGATCTACTGAAGTACCAATGTATATGAAAAAATTTTAAATAATTAGAATTGTCTTAAAATCTAATAGGCTGCCATTAGAAGATCCTATTATTAGAGGAATTCAAATAGAACTTAGATTACTACTTTCCAGAAATGTTGCATCAGGGATTCATACTTCATATAAATGAATGATGATGATGATGATGATAGTAATGCTGATTTTATGTAGTGCTTTAAAGTTGGTTTATATATAGTCTCATTTGGTCTTCACATTAACCCTATGAAGTAGGTCCTCTTATTACCTACATTTTACAAATGAGGATACTGAGGCTAAGAAAAACTTGACTAATATCACATAGATAATCCATGTCTGAGGCAAGATTTAAGTTATGTCTTCATGACTCTAAATCCAGGACTTCCAGCTACCATACCTCCTAGTTGCCTTTCCAACTCTGAGTTCCTATGATTTTATAACAAATTTCTCTGAGGTCACAAACTTGGTTCTTTCCACAAAAGATAATGTACATAATAAGAATTTTATACATTTCTGTTAAATAACTGCTGGATTTCTACCTCTTTTACACCGTTTCGATTTAAATTCACAACAGATATATTGTTGGGTGCCAAGCCTTTAGTAAGCCTGGTTCCCTTTTCCAGCTGATTTCATACTATTTGCCTTGTCTGAAGGTCCTGGTTTGTGGGGACAGCAGATACGAATGGCTAGGGCAATAAGCTGATCTTCCCAGGGGACTCAATATTTAGGCTTGAATAATGAAGCCCTTTCCAAGAAGCATGTTTGGGAAATAGCTAGAATGGTCTCTTCATTGCTTCAGGGGCAGTTCCTGTTTTCCATGGTTTAGGAATATTGGTTTATGTGGTACAGGTGTACCGGAAGTTAAGGGCAAAACATTCCAACCCCTAACTTCCCCTGCCAGGTGTAGACCCACCCTTTGTGTGTCAGGCTTAATTGGGTCCTCATTTATTATTGTAATGAGGACCCCTTTTCTAATATGTATTTCTAGCCCTCATGTGGCTGAACTGTTATTTTTCTCTCTTGACATTTTTTGCCTCTGAAATGTTTTGGATAAATATGCAGCTGAAATGGCTTGTTACTGACTGTGTACATTTTCAGTTGAATGAAAAGTAAAGAAATACAGCATTTCGCATATAAAATATTCCGTTAATGTTATATAATTTGGCTGCAAAGTATCATTTTGCTTTTATGAAAGGGTTTGGTGAAACCCTCGGGAATAGCAGATGGCTAACATGTAGTAATTATCGGTTACTAAATATCACTTATATCATACTGATCTATTCATACAACCGTAACCACATTAAATATAAAAAAGACAATACATAATATGAGTACTTGAAACAACGGCAGGATTTGAACAAAATGGGGGAACTAATTTTAAGTGTAAATGATTCTAGGGGGCTACATAGATATACTTTGGTCCCCCATCTATTACAGCCACATTGCTCTCTGTTCTAGATTTTTACAGGAGGCAGGTCTCTCCTGGCAAACAGCTGGCACAGATATGCTTGGATGAGAAGGCAGCTGGGGCATAGAAGTCAGTGCACGTACAAATACTATGAATTCTCCAACTGGAAAGCCTCAGTTCAGAACTCCAGAGCCAGATTCTGGGTGACTGGGGTATATCCTATTGCCAAAAACTCTTCTTTCCACTATTTTTGTTTGACAGGTATATCAACTAAGACAGGCAGACACTGGAATATATTATGAATTGACCTAATAAATCATTTCCTTGCAAATAATCAGTGAATGATTATTTTCTCTCAAGTCTGTTCTAAAAGTGTATTATTCTATTAATTTTTCATTTTGTAGATGTTATGTAGTACAGAAGTACATTGGAAATAGAACTGGGTCAGGAGTCAGAGGACCTGTTTTCTAATATTAGCTTTGTCATTTACTAATGATGTAACTTTAGATAACTGCTCTTGTGACTCAGTTTCTTCATTTGCAAAACAAAAATAATATAAATTTCCCTGTTTATTTTATAGTATTGTCACGAGAAGCAAACTGTTAGCCAGTATCCTACTGTTTTTTCAATTCCCATAGGGACCTTAGGAAATTCTTTTAAAACTGATTTTTGTTTGCAATGAGTCATTTGATGGAAAAGTACTTTGCAAAGAGTTAGAGGCAAAATATTGTCATGATATAATGAATCTTCCTTACCAAGGTAGCTTTCCTCTACTGTGCCCAGGGCCTCGAGATTATCACCCTATCTATATCTTTCAGTCATATAAAAATCATCATCATCAACATCCTCCTCCTCCTCATTATTGTAGCTAACATTTATGTAAAGCTTACTATAAGTCAGGTTTTCTTAGGGAAAACAGACTCATTTCATGTTAGCAACAACACACATTATAGCATGGAGAAAAGAATATTGGATCTGGAATTCTACATGAATTCAAATCCCACTTTTGCTATTTAGTAGCTGTATGAACTTGGGCCTCTGAGTCTTAAGTTTCCCATACATAACATAAGGAGATTGAACGAGGTGACCTCTAAGGTCTTTTTTAGCTTCATGAGCTACAGTCACATGATTGAGAAGTCCAATGTGCTGCACATAAAAAATGTTCAATTAAGTGCTGATTGACCATCATATATTGTGTATATATGTATATTTGTCTTTTTTAAATTAAAGCTTTTTTATTTTTTAAAACATATGTGTGGACAATTCTTCAATATTAGCCCTTGCAAAACCCTGTGTTCCAATTTCCCCCCTTTCCCCATACCCTACCCTAGATGTATATAAAAATACATTATATATATCATAAATATATCATTTCAAGGCCACATAGAAATGTCAATTATTAATTATTGAGGATCTAAAGAAAGGTAAAAAGCTTTCAAGGAGCTCACAGTCTAATGGGGGAGCCAATATGCAAACAACTATATACAAGCAATAAACAGAATAAATTGGGAGAACTATCAGAGGGAAGGAAGTAAGATTAAAAACTGGGAAAGGCTTCTTGTAGAACTGGGACTAGCTGGGACTTGAAGGAAACCAGGAGGTAGATATAAGGCAGGAGAAAATTCCAAGCATGGGGGCAACCAGTGAAAATACTGTAAGAAGATGGAATGTCATGATTAGTTAGGGGGCTGACATCATTGAATTTCAGATTATGGAAGGGAGTAAGATAGCTTTCTATCGGGTAAGGAAGAAACAGGGACCAAAAATAACAACTAGATTGTGAGAATGGTAACTGGAAGATGGAAATACCTTCAATAGTAATAGGAAAGTTAGGAAAGGGGAGAGTTGAAGGGTAGAAAAATAAGTTTTGAATATATTGAGTTTAAACTATCTATAAGATGTCCAGGTCAAGATTTCTAGGCATTTGGAGAAACAAGACTGGAGGTTGGAGAGAGATTAGGGTCAGACAAGTAGGTCTGAGAGTCATCTGCATAAAAATGATAATTGAAAACATGGGAGCTGATAAGATCATCAAGTAGAAGAGAAAAGAGGCAGAGTAGAAAGGGCTCATGTTAGTGGCCTGGGGGACATCTATAGGTTTACATTATGTTCTTGTTTGTGTTATATGCACTATTGCTTTCCTCTACTCATAGTTACAATCAAGAAATAACTATATGCATGTGTAAAGGAATATCTTACCAGATGCCAGTGCTGAGTCTGAGGATAGTAAGTGCTTAAAAAAAGTTTTTTAAGTCTAAAATTGAATACCATAGCATATGCATAGCAAGCACTTTGTAAATCCTAAAATGCTATAAAAATGTATCTGCTAATATTGCCACTGCTACTATGGCTGCTATTTGTGCCACTATTATTATTATTAACATTAGGAATATTTGAAAAATACTGAGGATATCTAATCTGGAGTTGAGAAGATTTTGGGAAGATATGGCAGCTGTCTTCAAGTATTTGAAGGTCCACCACATGAGAAGGATTTGACTTGTTCACCTAGACCTTACTGGGAACAACTAGTAGCAATAGTTGCAAATTGGATAAAGGCAACTTTGGACTTAATATAAGGGGAAACTTCCTAATAATTCAAACAATCCCATAGTAGAATGATGTCTTGAAGAGGATGATGGGTTCCCTTTCACAGAAAATAACAGAATCTTAAATTTAAAGCTGGAAATGATTCTAGAAGTGATTAAGTCTAACATCCTCATTTTCTAGATGAATTAACTAAAGAACAGAGAAGTTCTGTGTCTCGTCAAGGGTCTCCAGCTAGTGTTGGAGACAGGGTTTGATCCCTGGCTTTCCTAACTCCATGTCTTGTATCCTATGCCCTATTCCATATTTTCAAATGGCAACTAGATAATCTTTTGTCAAAGAGATCATGGAAGGGATTCAGAATCATAGAATTTTAATTGGAAGTGAATGGTCCTCTAGGTCAAACCATACCAAAAGGAATTTTTATTATATGTCCAACTCAATGAACTGCCTATCCAACTAAATGTCACAATCTGCACAAAAGACAGTCTTCATCATTTAACTTGCCCTGTGCAGATTGAGAGTTCCTCAATCTTATTGAGGAGATCTTGTATTCTAGAGGTTGATGCAATCTACGCAATGTCATAATCACACAAAACTTCTTTAAAAACTTACCATCTATTAAAAAATATTCCTCTTCCATTTTGATTTTGCTTGGAGGATTCCCCACGATAGTGACCAATATCTTTAATGAGGATATATGTCTCTGTTTTTATGTTAATGATATTTTTTATATTAATGGCTGAGGACTGGTGAGCAAATTTACCTCTGTGATTTTTGTATATCAAGGAATCTTAAATGATCCTCTCATATGGGTAGGAGATAATTCATTGGAGTCAAATCTTTATGGCTTCATTTTTCTTCTACCAGGTTAATTTTTTCCTTTTATTATTATTATTATTAAAGCTTTTATTTTCAAAAAATCTATATGCATAAATAATTTTCAACATTCATCTTTTGCAAAACCTTGTGTTTCAATTTTTTCCCTTCTTTCCCTCCACACCCTCCTCTGAACTTCAAGTAAACTAATATATACTAAACATATGCAGTTCTTCTATACATGTTTCTACAATTACCATGCGACACAAGAAAAATCAGATCAAAAAGGGAAAAAATAAGAGAAAACAAAATGCAAGCAAACACCAACAAAAAGAGTGAAAATACTACATTGTAATCTCTCGCTCTCTCTTTCTCTACACTTTATTTTTCTTAAGAGTTTTTTTGGGGGAGGTAGATCTATTTTTATTACAACATGAATTTATGAAAATATTTTACATTTTCATGTGCTTTTTAAATGAGGGCTGGGGTGGGATATAGGAGAGAATCTAAAACTCAAAGTTTTAAAAACAAATGTAAAAATTGTTTTAAATGTGACTGGAGAAAATATTAAATTAAAAAATGAAGTGTTGGAGAAACTGAAGGAAAAGAAAGATATTAATGTATTGTTGGTCTAGACATTCTGGAAAGCAACTATACCTCAAAAGCTATTAAACTGTATGTACCTTTGACCTAACAATATACTACTAGACCAATATCCCAAAAAGAGCAAAGAAAGGGAAAAATTCCTCTATATGAAAAATATTTGTATCATCTCCTGTAGGGGTAAAAAACTGGAATCTAAGAAAGTACCTATCAACTGAGGAGTGACTGAACAAATAACATACATAAATGGGATGATTTACTATTGTGTTACAAGAAATAATGAGATTGTTTCAATGTTATATGAAAAGACTTGTGAACTGATGTAGAATGAAATGAGCAGAACTAGGAGAGCAATTTATGTTGTAACAACAACATTGTAAAGACAAACAATTTTAAAAGACTCAAAAACTTTGATCAATACAGTGATCAACAGAATTCCAGAGGACCTAAAATGCTGGATGGATACACACACACACACACACACACACACATTTGGAAATGGTCAATATAGGAATTTATTTTACTTGATTATGCATATTTCTTACCCTTGTTTTGTTTTCATTTTTGTTATTAGTGGTGATGAGAAGGAGGTGGGAAGAAGAAAAACAATGTTTGATAATTAAACAAAATGAAATTTAATTTTAAAAAGAAATAAAAGAAACTGGACACAATTTTTTTTAATTGGCTTACTGCAGAAAATCATTAGTGAAAGACTGACTATTCTCTTTGTCACATTTGTGTCATTGTCACATTGTCATATCCTTTATATATGAGTTATAACTCATTCAGATAAAAACTATATGGAAATGAGAAAATAAAAAATATGTTTTGAGAATAGTTGTGTATATTCTAAACCTCTCCTGCCATTGCCTTCCTTGGTTTTCCACTTAGCCAGAAGATTGAAAGGTGCTAAATAGAGTGTATAATAAACAATATCACAAAAAATAAAAGAAACCAAAAGTAAATAAATGGATCACATTTTTTCTAGTTTGCTTATTTATTTTTACTTTTTCTTAGTTTTTATTGACATCTATCATTTCCCAATGAACAACCCCCTTAGCACCATCTTGTTAAAATACATCATATCTCTTATTTTATAGTTTGTGCTTTTTTATAAACAGAAAGCAAGAGGGGAACTTTAACTTTAATAATCTATAACCCACATTGTCCTTTGTATTTGACATTAACCTTTGTCTTCAGTTGTAGCTGGTATAGTTATCATGGATGTTAGGAAGCTGGTGGCAAAGTAGATAGAGTGCTAGATCTAGAGTTAGGAAGATCCGAGTTCAAATCCAATCTCAAGCACTTAGTAGCTATTTGACCCTGGGTAAGGCTCTTAACTATTTTTTGCCTAAGTTTTCTCATCTGTGAAATAAGGATAATTATCTCCTAGAGATATTGTGAGAATAAAATAGCCTTTACTTAAAATTTTGCAAAAAAAAGTTCTATGTAAATGTTTTCTATTGTTATTATTGTTCTTTGAGGGTAACTAACAGGCCACAAACCCATCAGTCAGTTGGGGAAGAGGTGTCTACCCCAAACACATGCAAGATTTCCCCTGGTAGAATGGGTAGATGAGAACAATTGTTCTGATGGTCATGCTGGTGGCTGAAGCTGGCTCTGTGGAACTCTAAGAACTTGGTCAGACATCAAAGATGCAAAGTCATCCATTGTATATTATGGGTCATCACCAGTTATCGTGACTTTTGTTCTGCTACTGCTCTTCAATGACTCTGAGCTGAGGCTCATGACTTTTCTGACTTACTTAAACCCAATTCATGTGCAAGTCAAGACATCATCCTGTCATAAACAAAGGACAAAGAATAACAGCTGTTCTTTTGGTTTTATTTTCTTTACTCTGTATCATTTCAAACAAATACTGCTATTTTTATTTTTCATGGTCACCATTCCTTAATGGTATAATAGTATTCCATTACATTCATTATATGCTTCAATGTTTTAGTCATTCCATGATCACTGGGCATATAATTTATTTCTAGCCTTTTGCTATTGAAAATAGTGCTGCAACAAACATATTGGCACCTGATACCTTTATTTCTTGGCATTCTTGGCAATGCTTTTTGCTTTTCTTAGGTTAGAAAGTAAGCAAGTTGTGGGATCACTGGATCAAAAATATAAACAATTTAATAACTATCTTTGCATAATTCCAATTTTCCCCCTAGAACTGTTGGATCAATTCATATCATCACAGGTGGTGAATTGGTGCCATAATTCTCTCCAACATTGACTCCTCCACACATATTTGCCAATTTTAATGTGTAAAGAATACCTCAGAATTGTTTTGATTTGCATTTCTATAATTATTAGTAACTTTGAATAAATTTTCAGATAATCATGAATAGTTTGTATTTCTTTGAAAACTATTGGTTTATATCTTTAACCTACTTTTAGATTTGTGTTTACTTTAATAGCTAACATTTATATATGACCTTAAGTTTTACAAATGTTTACAAAAGTTTATACATGTTTTATATAGCTATTTGCATACCAGACTTTTATCACCTGTTTGAAGCAAAAAAAGTTTTCCTCAATTCCTATCTTCTAATTCTGGCTCCATTATTTTATGCTTTCAGAAGCCCTTAAATTATATATATTTGATATTGCTCATTTTTTTCTTTCATCATCTTTCACCCCTCTCATTCTGGTTTCCCCTGTTGATTTAACTAAAAAATAATCTTCTGATTTTCTGATTTTATTTAACTTTTGATATATAGATTATTTATCCATTTGAAATTTATGGTGATGTGAGGTATGAGATGATAGTCTAAATATATTTTCCAACAAATAACTTTTTAATTTTTCTAGTAGTTCTTTTGGTTGACTAGGAAATAAATGTTTACTGATATAGGAGTCATTTCAGAATTAACTATAGGTTCTACTATCATTGATTAGATAAAGCAAAACCAGTATCAAATTAGAAGAAAGAAATATGAAAAAAAAATACTTTTCAATTTCCTTATAAATAAGCTATAGAAAATATGTTTGTGATTTGGAAGTCACAAAGATAAAAGAAAAGTTCATCTGGAAGCAGTGGTAGTTGATGAACAGGACTGTGATAACAATTCATGAGTAGCAAATCTCTGAATTCATGGAGTCATGACTTCTCTAAGGTCAGGAAGGTCCAGGATGCTTAGGTCCTTAAGTGGGGATTTAAGGATCAGAAAAGCACAGAGACTATAAAGTGAAAAAGTCCTGTGGCAAAAGCTCCCATGAACAGTCTTTAGAAGAAATTTTCTGTGAGTCACAGAAGTCCAAAGCACAGGCTTAGAGCCATAACATTCCTTACTCAGGACCTAATGTTAGGTATCATGTGAGATACAATCAATCAATAAGCATTTATTAAGCTATGTACTCAAACTATGTTAAGCACTGGAATTATAATTATAAAGAATAAGTCAACCCTTACTTACAAAGAGCTTATATACTAATAAGGAGACCAGTTGACATATAAATATATACAGAATAAATATAAAGCAAAAAATGCAAAACAGTAAAATCAAGGTAGTTTGGGAGAAAGATCATTAGCAGTTGAGAACATCATGTACAAGATGGTGCTTTGGCTGTGTTTTAAAGAGAGAGAGGGACTTAAAGATGAAGGGAAGGAGGCATTCCAACTATGTGGGCAAAAAGACACAGAGATGGTACTTGAATGCTGCCCATGTAGAATAGTAAGAAGGCCAACTTAGCTGGATTTGAGCATGACAAGGACAATAATGTTCAATTCATGGGAAAGGTTAGGTTGGGATCAAATTGGGAGGGATTTTTAAAAGTTAAACCAAAAGGTTTATTATGTTTATTCCTAGAAGCCACTGGAATTGATTGAATAGGAGAATCACAGGTCAGGTTTGTGCTTAAGGAAAATTGTTTTGAAAAGATGGACTAGAGTGGGATGAGACTTGAAGCAGGAGACCAATTAGAAACTGTTGCAACACTTTAGGCAAGAGTGAATGAGGGTTTCAACTAAGGTGGTAGTTGTGTGAATGGAAAGAAATAGTTAAATGTGATCAATTTTGGAGGAGGTAAAAACAAGAAGATTTGCCAACTAATTGAATATGTGGGGTGAAGAAGCAGAAGGAGTCCAGGATAATTCCAAAATTATAAACCTGAGAGACTGGAAGGATAATGGTGCTTTCAGTAGAAATAAGGAAGTCTAAAGAGGGAAGGATTTGGGAAGAAAGATATTTTTTGATTTGAGACATGTTGAATTTGAGATGTCTCTAGATATCCAGTTTGAAATATCCACTAGGCAAATTGATGTGTGAATTGTCTATATAGAGTTGATTGTCACGGTAGCTGATGAGATTACTGAGTATAAAGCAAGAAGAAAAGAGGATCAAGAGCAAAAAAAAAAAAAAAATGGGGACTCCTCAAAGTTACATGGCATAATATAGATGACAAGCCAGTAAAGGACAATCCTTTTGTAAGTTCATTCCAACCTAGTCACATGATAACCATATGGACAGTTAACAAAAAAAGGAGTGCATGATTTTTCTTACAGTAATTAACGCATGGCTGTAAGAGTTGGACTAGAAGGAAAGCTGAGACTTGCAGAGTTAACACTTTTAAATTGTGGTGCTAGAGAAGACTTTTGAGAGTCCTTTGGACAGCAAAATCAAATCAGCCAATACTTAAATTAATTCAAATTATTCTAGATGGCGCGGTGGATAGAATGTTGAATTTGGAGTCAAGAAGATTCATTTCTTTGAGTTCTAATCTAGCCTCAGACACATACTCATGATGTGACCCTGAGAAAGCACCCTTTTGCCTCAGTTTCCTCATCTGTAAAATGTGTAAGAGAAGGAAATGGCAAACCATTCCAGTATTTTTGCCAAGAAAACTCCAAATAGGGTCACAAAAAGTCAGACATGATGAAAACAACTGCATAAAAAATTCACTGGGAGGTCAGATACTGAAATGCAAGTTTAAATACTCTGGACACATAATAACCGGGAAAAACCCCAATATTGGGAAAGGCAAAAGGAAAAAGAGATGATAGGTGATGAAAAGCATAGATAGTGTCATGGAAACAATGAACGTGAGCTTGGACACACTTCAAGAGATAGTGGAGGATGCTGGGAAAAGAATTCATTATTTGATAAAAACTGCTGGGATAATTGGAAATTAGTATGGCAGAAATTAGGCATGGACCCACACTTAACACCATATGCCAAGATAAGATCAAAATGGGTCTATGACCTAGGCATAAAGAACGAGATTATAAATAAATTAGAGGAACATAGAATAGTTTATCTCTCAGACTTGTGGAGGAGAAAGAAATTTGTGACCAAAGATGAACTAGAGACCATTACTGACCACAAAATAGAAAATTTCGATTACATCAAATTAAAAAGCCTTTGTACAAATAAAACTAATGCAAACAAGATTAGAAGGGAAGCAACAAACTGGGAAAACATTTTCACAGTTAAAGGTTCTGATAAAGGCCTCATTTCCAAAATATATAGAGAACTGACTCAAATTTATAAGAAATCAAGCCATTCTCCAATTGATAAATGGTCAAAGGATATGAACAGACAATTTTCAGAGGATGAAATTGAAACTATTACCACTCATATGAAAGAGTGTTCCAAATCATTATTGATCAGAAAAATGCAAATTAAGACAACTCTGAGATACCACTACACACCTGTCAGATTGGCTAAGATGACAGGAAAAAATAATGATGAATGTTGGAGGGGATGCGGGAAAACTGGGACACTATTGCATTGTTGGTGGAGTTGTGAATGAATCCAACCATTCTGGAGAGCAATCTGGAATTATGCCCAAAAAATTATCAAATTGTGCATACCCTTTGATCCAGCAGTGTTTCTATTGGGCTTATATCCCAAAGAAATACTAAAGAAGGAAAGGGACCTGTATGTGCCAAAATGTTTGTAGCAGCCCTGTTTGTAGTGGCTAGAAACTGGAAAATGATGGATGCCCATCAATTGGAGAATGGCTGGGTAAATTGTGGTATATGAATGTTATGGAATATTATTGTTCTGTAAGAAATGACCAGCAGGATGATTTCAGAGAGGACTGGCGAGACTTACATGAACTGATGCTGAGTGAAATGAGCAGAACCAGGAGATCATTATACACTTCGACAACGATATTGTATGAGGACATATTTTGATGGAAGTGGATTTCTTTGACAAAGAGACCTGAGTTTCAATTGATAAATGATGGACAAAAGCAGCTACACCGAAAGAAAGAACACTGGGAAACGAATGTGAACTGTCTGCATTTTTGTTTTTCTTCCCGGGTTATTTATACCTTCTGAATCCAATTCTCCCTATGCAACAAGAGAACTGTTCGGTTCTGCAAACATATATTGTATCTAGGATATACTGCAACATATCCAACATATAAAGGACTGCTTGCCATCTAGGGGAGGGGGTGGAGGGAGGGAGGAAAAAAAAATTGGAACAGAAACGAGTGTCAATATAAAGTAATTATTAAATAAAAATTTAAAAAAAAAAAAAAAGAGATAGTGGAGGATGGAAGGGCCTGGCGTGCTATGATCCATGGAGGTACAAAGAGTTGGACTCGACCAAACAATAAACAGCAACAAAATGATAAATGCCAAATATGTGGTACCAGTAATAAATGTTACAGGAGTTCAAGGGAAGAATTTATGGTAGACTGGGATTATCTAAGAAGACTTCATAAACAGTTGGTAAAAATTTGAGCTGGGTTTTAAAATATGAGTTAAAACTGAAGAATCAAATCCCAACCTAAATTTGGCAATTCCAGTTCAATATGATACTCTCCTTGAATACCTTATCCTACTTTCTTGCCAATGGTTTCATAGATGAAGAGGAAAACCACCGGTCAATTTGAACTGAAAGATAGATTTTCTTAATTTCATACTTCTCTTAGAGATGATTCTGAAAGTACAGCCTAGGTAAGAAGCCGATGTTTGCAGCAAAGGAGAGCTCAACCCCTCAGCCAGAATTTTTGTCTTTCTTAAGAATAAAAGGATTTAGAGCTGGAAGAAATCACTTAGTCTAACCTTCTCAATTTACAATTTGGGAAATCAAGTTCCAGAAAGGTTGTGATTTTCCAAGATATTGTTCAACTTTGTCCCCTAGCAACATACATCTTCTCTAAATGTTGAAGTTGAACTTCTCTCTACTTTTAAGATTGTAGAGAATTTCTTCAATGGTTGTTGGTAATTTAGAAGAGGGACAAAATGCTTTATTTCCAAAGTTTCTTCTAAACCAAGCAAGTGCTGACTTGAGGACCTAATCTTTCCCTGGGCAATGACAACCTTCCTCCCACTCCATTCCTTCATCCTCTGTCTCTTCGGGAATTAATCCCCTAGCCTCCCCCCTGGGCTGGCTGGGTGGCTAAGTAAATATTTAGTTTCCTTTCACTCAATGGGATCTCCATTAAGCCATGAGCAAAGAGGGCTTTATTGGCCATAGATCAGCAGCAATCCCCCTAGACTCCACTGTCCAGGGCTTTCTCTTCTCAGAGTTGGGGGAGGAGTAGGTAAATGTTACAAGTGAGAGAGTGTTTGGCCTTTCTCTTTAGGGATGGGGGTCGGGAGCCTGGATGAGCCAGTACTGGAAGAAAGAAAGGCCTTTGCCCTTGGGCCCAAGTAAATAAATCAGCATATATAATGACTACAATATTGTAAAGAAAACAATTGTGAAAGAATAGAATTATGACCAACCCAATGACTAATTACAACCACAGAAGAATTATGATAAAGTATGATTCCTATCTATTGGCATAGAGGTAATGGCTAAAGGTAGAGAATGAGCCACACAATGTGTGGATTTGTTTTATTTTTTGTTATAAGGAAAGGCTTTTATTTTTCTTTGGGAGAAGAATTGAAGGGCATTGAATAATGATAGTCATACCAAAAAAAAGAAAGAAAAGATTGTTAATGAATGAATTTTAAAATAAGTAAAAGAGAACAGAAGGAAATACAGAGGGGAACAAAAAAAATTAGGGCAATGTTAGAACTACTATATTACATCTGAATTTACAAAACAATAGTTGGAAAAACCAAACTGTCCATGCCAAAAGTTCACAATTTAATATACAATCCCTTTTTTGTTTATTTTTCTTTCTGTCTTGAAGTGTTCATGTTTGTTGATATTTATTAAGTTCGTAATAAAAATAGAAAACTTGTTTCACAAGAAAAATTTGGCTTGCTCAGGAAACAGGAACTAACAATCACTAAAGCTTTGCAGGCTTTGCTGCAAGCTGATCAATTTTCTTTTTTCAAGCACATATTGCAGTTGAGGGGGGAAGAAAGGGATGGAGAGAAATGAGGAATGATAAAGAGGAGAGCAAGGCAAAGGACAGCTAGAGTAATAGTCATAAAGTCTGACCAAGTCTCTTAATAAATTCCATTGGCTCCATAATCCTTCAAGGATCAAATACAATCCTCTCTGGCTAGCATTTAAAGCCCTTCAAGTCCTTTCTTCCAACTGTCTTTCCAATTTTACTCCATATTGCTCCCCTTCTCTTGATTAGCAGTCAACTCATTCTTATTACTGTTCTTCATATATGATATTCTACATACCATTGCCAGACCTTTGTACATGCTTGGAACATATTACTTCATTTCTACCTCTTAAAATCTAGTTTCTTTTCAAGATGAGCTCAGATATTGATAGACAGATAAATGGATGGATGGATGGATAGATAGATAGACAGATAGATGATAGCTAGCTGGATGATAGATAAATGTATATAGATAGTTGATAGATAAATTTAGATATAAATCTATAAGTGGGAGCATATTTTTATAATATATTATAAATATTGAACCATTATATATTTATTTAGAATATCTTTTCAGATCCCCCCAAGCTTCTAATACCTCCTTTACAAAATTATCTTATATTTAATTTAAAAAATTATATGTGTATATGTTGCATTTCTCTTTAGATTATGTTTCTTAGGCCTGGAGAGACTCACATAAACTGATGCTAAATGAAATGAGTAGAACCAAAAGAACATTGCACATATTGGCAACAAGATTATGTGATGACCAACTCTGATAGACATGGGTCTTTTCAACAGGGAAGTGATTCAGGCCAACTCCACTAGACTTGTGATAGAGATAGCCATCTACATCCAGAGAGAAGAATGTGGGGACTAAATGTGCATCACAACATAGTATTTTCATCTTTTTTGTTGTTTACTTGCTTTTTTTTTCTTTCTTTCTCATTTTTTTCTTTCTGATCTTATTTTTTGTGCAGCATGACAAATTGTGGAAATGTGTTCAGAAGAATTGCATATGTATGTTTAACATATATTGGATTACTTGTTGTCTAGGGGAGGGGATGGGAGGAAGAGAGGGAGAAACTTTTGGAATACAAAGTTTTACAAGAGTGAATAGTGAAAACTATCTTTGTATGTATTTTGAAAATAAAAAGCTAATTTTAAAAAAAGAATGTTAAGTTTCTTGAAGGCAGACACTATTTCATTTTTATTGTTATTGCCAAGTACAG
Source organism: Antechinus flavipes (assembly GCF_016432865.1). NCBI lineage: Eukaryota > Metazoa > Chordata > Mammalia > Dasyuromorphia > Dasyuridae > Antechinus > Antechinus flavipes. The sequence goes on from NC_067399.1 coordinate 90,061,204, forward strand.
TGTCTATCACACTGCCTGCTTCATAGATGCTCATTGACTGGTTGATTAGATAGAACCAATGTAATGGAATAAAAATGTTGCCAAGTCTAGGGATTTATTATTTCTAGGAAAGAGGCTTATGGTGTTTGAAGCTCCAAGGTATCACTCTCAGAGTAAATAGGTAGTGCTGAGCATTTGAATGAAAAAAAAACCAATGGATCCCTGTGTCTCTGAGACCTTTTCTCAAATGTGGCTTTGGAGTCCATTTTGCCAGAGCAAATTCTTGTTAAACATGATCTACAGTTAGAAGAGGGTTTGGTGGAAAGGTAGTATTGAATATCAGAAAATTTGGGTTGATTACGAGTCCCAGAAGCACCAATGGCACACAATGAGACATAGAGTAAGATCCTAGAGCTGAGAGATTTAAACCCCCCAGTAACAATGGGTTGTATCTCCTAGCTTTATTTGAAACAGAAGTAGTAGCATCTATCCTGATGATGTCACTAGATTATCCAGAGAATTAAATGAGATAATAGATACGATGGTTCTACTATTTATTCAATATGACATTGAGAAAGTCACTTAATTACTCTGGGCCTCAACTGATTTATCAGTAAAACTAAGGAGTTAGATTACTTATATAATATCTCAAGTTCCTTCCAATACTTACATTACAATAGTATGAAGTGATGAATGAGAAAGGACTTTGGAAAATATTGGGTGTTATGTAAAAGCAAAATATTGTTATTATAACTCAGAGACATGATGAAATCAGGATGCAAAATTTTCCAGGATAGGCTTTTCTTAGGAAGGATGAAAGGTTCCCTATTGGGAAAACAATGAGAAAGAACCTGGGGTCAAGGTAGGGCATGGACCATGTCAGCTGCACAGACACGCTAAGGGTGAGGTAGGGTGGTAGCGGGATTGCAGGTTGGTTTGTAAACAGTGAGACTCTGCTCTGAACTTTTGGACTTCTCTGAACTTCCTCCTCTGGAGGAAGGACAGGAAGTGGGGATCCTGAAATACCACAAGAATGGGGTTTCTAATTTCCTCAAGCCCAAACAAAGAAGCCCTGGAAATGTTGCAAACATGACTTTTATTTTAAGAGCCTTAAGTTAAGAGGGCAGGATGATTCCAGCTATGGTCAAACACTGAGTCTTTGGATATTTGACTGGTCTTTGACCCTGTGTATATTCCCCTACTGTCAAGAAGACCTCAGGGAATGGCACTACATCATCACACTGGGTATTGTTAATGAATATTTTGTTGATTCCAGGGTAAATTGCAAAGCAGGTGTTCTTGGCAAATATCATGTCTTAATATAGTATTTTTTAAAACAACTTAAAGGATTGTTTGCAATTCTGATATTTTAAATATATTGGTAGCACTGCTTCTTCTTTAGCACCCCTATAATTCTAATGGAGTCAGACCTTTGTCAGTTAAGATTCTTCCATATTCATGTAACCACAATTAAATACTTTTAAAAATTGAAGAATTCTCTGAAATTTCAAAGTCTTCCTCACTGTGGCCATCTGACCTAGATGAGTAAATAGCCTCTCGTGACTTTGGATGTGGGAAGGCTGTTTCTTCTTTAAAAACAACAATAACAATAATGACAAATTCTAGAACAATAATGATAGTAATAATAACTACTGAAATTCACAGCTTATAAAGCATTTATATACATTGCAGTGTTTTATTCCTATAAGTCTTTGAGATATTAAATACAAGTATTAAAAGCCCTATTGTTCAGACAAGGAAATTGAGGCTCAGAAAAATGGTGCAATCTAACCAGTCACACAGCTTTTAAATAGCAGAATAAAAATTCAAATGCATTTCTCTAATTCCAAATCCAGGATTCTGAACTATCTGCAAAAAGTAGAACTGAAAAAGACTATTTGCTAAGGAAGGTGGGATGAATGGACTACTCAAGATTATTAAAAAGAGGAACTATCCATCTTAAGAAAATAAGAGAAAATGGAATCCTGAAAACCACATTTTAAGGCATGGGGCAAGGGATAGAGTGGGTTGAAGAAGGGACCACAGAGACAAGAATTTTACAGCAAAGGGTTAGGTGAGAAATATTCATCTAGGCTTGGACCTAAACTTAGAACACTTTGTTTTATTTAATTTGCTTATTTCAATTTGGTTTTCTTGTTTTTCTGTTTCAAATTTTGGATAGGTTTAAAGAAAAAAATTCATGTTTCAGGGATGCTGCTGAGACAGTTCATGCTGCAGGCAGGGACTAATTTAGATAATCACTGAGCTTCCTTTCAATTCTTAACATTCTCTGATTCTATTAGCACACAGATCCTATTGTGCCTTCAGTCATTGGTGAGTGGTAACTCACCAAAAAAAAGGTGGATGAAGGATATTTCTTCTGAACCTCAGAAGCCATGTTTCAGCTCTCAAAACTGTGCTGTATCCTTTATAGAATTATAAAGGCTGACTTTATGAACTAAAGAAAGGCTACCTTAGTCTTTCCCATTCCTGTGCATTCCCAAATCAATTATCAAGGATTCACTAATCTTTTTTTCTAAGTGTTCTATTAAGATACTTCGTTTGAGCCTTACTTTGATGCTCTGCTAAGTATTTGATCTAATCAGCATGAGTACTTCATAACTGATATAGATTACAAGCCTTCCATGGTTTCTCTCAAATACTCTCAATAATGTAAAAGATCTGTTGATGGCACCAATTTGGATGTTCCCTCCAAAGATATAGATCACAACCAATAATGGCAGTATATTCTATGGAAACTTATTCATGTCCCCCCAGAGGATTTTCATATAATGTTCACTAAATGTCCTAGTGCCCTGCCACCATTTCTTCTGATATCACAAGAATATCAGTGGAACACTCAGCCTGGAATCCCTTGCTTTTGCTATTGACCTACCCATCCTCCCTGCCTATCATGCATGTCCATGAGTTCTTATCTATATAATTCTTTTTCATGTCTTTTCTTAAATCCTTTACAAAGATTCCACATATTACAGAGATGGCTTATGCTGGTTCCTTTAATTTTTGTAGCTATTCATGCTACATGTAAGCTGCTTATTAGTTATCCCTGGCTTTGACTAAACAATCGGCCCACCTATATTCCCAAGAATACAAGTTCTTGATCACAACTTCTGCATCACTTCTTGAACTGAAAATGTTATTGTAGATATATTACAAGCAACTTACCTCCATCATGTGTCATTCCATTGTTCATTGGGATACTTAAAACTTTATTCCCTTAAGGAAGGAAAGGAAAACTAAACACAGACATATGTCCTAGATTTTGAGAGATCAGATTTCAAAGTGTTTAGGTAAAAGATAGTTCCTAGCCAGAATTTTACAAAGGAAGCCATCCCAGAAGGTGAGAGGCTCTCAAAAATGAATTCTCAAGAGAGAAAAAGATATAGTGAGAAACAAAATAAGAAGTTGTACAAAGAGGTCAGCATTCATAAATAGGTAATTTGTGGAGCAACTTAGAATTTTAAAAGACTTATGCAGAAGTTAGAAATGAGGGTAGGTATTAAAGAATTAATACAGATCATAATATGGCCCTGAAAGAATAGTTCTAAAGTTTAGAACAAGATGAAGTTGGTTAGGAAATCTAAGAATAAAATTAGAGGTTTTTAAAAGTCATGTAAAACAAAAAAGAAATTTAAAAAGGATGCAAATGAAAATATGATGTCAACTGATGATGATGGAAAGAAAGCATAGATACTCAACTTTCTTCTTTTACATATCTGCCAAGAAGAAAAATCTCTGGATTGAGAAGAACAGGATTAAAATGACTAACAGAGTTGAAATACAAGGAAAAATAAGGAAGTAGAAAGACAATACTTACCTGTCCTTAATGTGTTCAGTACATTGAAAATCCAGGCAATTGTAACTGATGACCACTGTCACCATTCATTAACATTATTCTTCTGAAGTCATAATTAATTAATTATATTGATTGGAATTTATAAAATATTTTCTTTTATGTGGTTGTTATAATTATATAGATTATTCTTCTTATTCTTTTCCACTTATTAGAAATATTGTAGAGGAGATTGCTTTTCACACATAAGTTGGATTAGGTTCTCTCACTGTGTGATACTGGTGTTTTGCAATTCTTAGATTTACTCTTTTTAGGACACAATTCCCCAGATGATAAATACAAAATTAGAAGCATCTTTATCATCTGGGGAAATGTGCCCTAAAAAGAGTAAATCTAAGAATTATAGACCACCACAATAGATCACTTAGAGAATAAGGAGATACAGGTAGTGGAAAGCTTGATGCAACATATAATACACAAGGAACTATGGAGACCTAGAAATCGTCAAAGAAATATGATCAAAAAAGAAGATGGACTGATTAAATACTGAGAGTGAAAGATAAATCTCCAACATTCTTTATGATCCACTGGTAGTAACTTCACAATATCTCAAGTTATTGGAAAAGATGCCAAACACATCAGGTGGTAGATTTATGGGAGAAGATATAAACTAGTTGTACAGTATAAGCATATTGAGTTGTTTTCTCCATTATCAGAGGAAATATCCACAGCTGTAAGATTGCAGATCCAATATGAGTATCTGAGTAACAACTAGAACAGTACCCAAATAATAGATAACATACATATAATCTGATGTTTGCAAAGTCATAGATAGGTTTGTACGTTTTGTTTGTACATGTACATGTTTGTAGGTAGGTAGATAGGTGGATAGATAGATAGGTATTAATGTTGCTATTATTCCTTCATTTTCAAAGAGGACCAATGACATCACAGGTGATGCACTGAACTTGCATGTGAATTAACTTTAAGTGAAACAGTTGCTCTAAGTCATCAGCCTCACTTTGTCTTTCAGAGTCATCCAGTGGCAAGACAAAAGTCAGATGAATGGCAATGGCCCAGAATATATTGGACGACCTTAGAATCTTTGTTATTTGACCAAGCTACAAACTCTCTACAGCACTCATTCTAGGTGCTCCACTTCATGGCCATTGGAAAAAAATTGTTCTCATTTGCCTATTCTGCCAGGGGAAGTTTTCACAGGCTTAAGGTAGACAACCCCCTAATTCACCAACAGGTTTAAGGCCTCTCAGCTACCTCCATTTTGCTGAGATGGTTTACTCAGTAATACTTAATATATGCTTGAGAAAAATGAATTGTACATAATAGAGATTCACAATGTAATATATTATTCTCTTTTTCTCTCCTTCTCTTGCATAAAGAAATGTTGATGTTTGTCAAGTTCACAAAAATAAAGAAAAAAAATAACACTGCAAAGCCTCCTCAATGAATTTCATAGTCATTTTAAAGGGATTGCTAATTATCTGGACAGCATTTTTGGAATTTTGCTAAGAAAGTGAATAAAATATCCAAACCTTTTGACTCATAAATCCCACTGCTTGGCTCATACCCCAAAGAGATAGAAGGAAGGGCCCATATGCCAAGAAAATACTTATAACATCACTTTATAGTTGCACCAAATTGTAAACAAAGTAATAACAACAGCTAACATTTGTACAGAACTTTAAGATCACAAAATACTTTACAAATATTATCTTATTTGAAGCTTATAACCCTGGGAAGTAGGTGCTATAATTATACCCATTTTACAGATGATGAAACTGAAATAGATGGAAGTTAAATAAATTGCCTCAAATCATACAGCTAATAATTGCCCAATGTCAGATATGAACTCAGATATTCCTGAATCATAAATGCAGTGCTCTATCGACTCTGCCACTTAATTGCCTCCAATATCACTTGGATATACATTTGTAGAAGTAATAGCTAAATAAATGAATGTAATGGAATACTACAGCACCATAAAACATGATGAATGTAAAGAACATAGAGAACTATGAAAAGACTTGTATGAACTGATGCAAAGTAAAGAAGCAGAATCAGGCAAACAACGTATGAAAGACAAAAAAGAAAGAAAAGTAAAGAGAAAGAAAGAAAGAAAGAAAAAAAGGAAGGAAGAAAAAAAGAAAGAAAGAAAGAAAGAAAAAGGAAAAGAAAGAAAGAAAGGAAGGAAGGAAGAAAAAAAGAAAGGAAAGAAGGATGGAAGGAAGGAAGGAAGGGAGGGAGGGAGGAAGGAAGAAATCACTACAATTATAATAATCAAGCTTAACTTTGAAGAAGATAAGAGAAAATGCATCTCCTTCCCTTCTGCTGAAGAGCTGGGGGACTATAGGTAGAACATTGTACACACTCTTAGACTGGGTTGATAGTTTTTTTAGTTTTACTGAACTGCCTTTTTTCCATTCTCATTCTTTCTTAAAATATGTAGCTCTCTGAGGAAGGTGCAAGGGAGACTATATTGGGGAATGAAGGTGATATAAAATCATGAGATATTAATTTAAATTTTTTAAAGGAAGAAATTAATTGAAACATTTGTACTTGTTGAGTAGATAGAAAATACATATTACCAAAATTTTGGTATGAGATACATGCCCAATTCATTAAGTTATTCTATCAATATATTGTGAACAGATGCTTCAGACATAAAATGAGCCAAAGCAAAGTTGAACCTGTAGTACCCAGAGTATTTTTATTTTACCTATAGGGTCCCCCAAAAAAAGCATCCATTTTACCTGTCCAAAAAATTACAAGCCATTGATTTTTTTATCTGTCGGTGAAAACATTAAAATTAGTTAAAAGCAAAGGTATTTCATAAAATAGTATAGTAAAGAAAGTAACAATAGAAGGTTGCCTCCCCCCATCTCATAACTCTGGATCACACCTTACAATAAATACATTCACCATCATTGGAAAGAATTGGTACACTTAAGGAAAATTCACAGAAAGTTATGCAAATGCTTTTGAGCAGGTCATACACATTAAGAGGCAATTTTCACTTCTAACACTATAGTATTCCTGTTGTATTCTGGGGATAGCATGACATTGTTGTTCTCATGTAATATGTAACCTCTGTTAGGTCGGGCACTTCTGATTGTCAAAGGCGTTGCTCTACAGGTTATATGGTTGTGGAGCTTCCCTCTGCATTACTTTCTGACTTTATTTACAATCCTTTGCTGAGGTGCAACATATTGTCATAAAAGGAGGTTTGAGTTTTACCGTCTCTCTTTAATCCCAGAATCCCAAATGATAGAGATAGATTCTTTACACACCAGGATTAGGCCAGAGAAACATCCTCAACTGATTCCTTTCCATAAGTCCAGGGAGAGTTATGGATTCCCAGAATCTTATGTATGAGTAGTTTTTTCTTGCCAAAAGGAGAATTTTAATTCTAGATCCATACTCTTTCAGAAAACAAAATCACAAGACACCTAAAGGAGTTCTTAGATATTTAATCTTTCTGTGAAATTTGCTTTCCTGTTCATCACGGAAAAGATCCTTATACCAAGTCACTAGACTTCTTAAACTTAAAAGTTTCCTTCAACTTCTATTATTACCCAAGTGCCAACCTGGACCACTTCAAAATTATTTCAAAAATGTCCCTTTCAAAAAGCTCCCAAAGGATGTATGTTATGGGGTAATATGATCCTGGATTTAGGGCTTAAAAAATCCCAGTTCACCCCCCCCCCATTTTACAAATGAAGCCTGAAAAATGAAATCACTTGCCCTAAATCACACAATAGATAAATTATAAAGCCAAGTCTTAAAGTGTCAAATTTAGCATTTCCACTGTGGAAAATGTTGCCTCCCTACTAACTATGAAGGGATTAAGTTGTACCACAGTTGAGAAATTGTTGGACTTAATAATGATACCAAGCTGTTCACTGCTGCCAGAATCTTTCTGGGATGAAAAAAAAAGTCTTCCCTTTCCATCCACTCAAGTCCTATCTCAATGCTTCATCAGGTCATGGAAGTGACTCTGGGTTTTCAAAGGCTATCCCAGAAGAACATAAGCTCTGACACATCCTGCCAAATTGGAAGAGATTCTGCATTGGTTTGATGACAGACTGAATATCTGTTGTCTTAGGAATAGCCTAGCTAGGTGCAAAGAGGCTCATTACTAGGTTGACTGCAGGGTGATAGATTCAGCCATAGTAACTCTTCAAGACCATTTACTAAGATGTAGAGGGGTTATTATTTGTGTCAGTGGAGTATTCATACCAATGACAGATCTTTGAAGTATTGATGTTATATGGCTGCAAATCATATAACACCATGATCTTAGAAGAATCAAAATTGCAGGTTCCCCCAAAGTAATAGAAAGATGCATGATGGGTATAAATGGGCTTCAAAAGATTGCCAGTGATGATTTGTAGGCCTCCTCTGATTCAAATTCAGTCTTTGCCCTACCCCACCTTCTCATCTCCTGATGAAGAAAAGAAAATAATGATAACAAAAATATATAAATGTAGAATTAGATGAAGAGCTCAGGTCCAACGAGAAGCAAAAGAAGTAGCTTTCTGATGTAACAAACTCATAAGATGAGCTCTGGTGCAGACTGAACTCTATTAATGGAGTCTTTGAAAGGAATATCTGTGATAAGTATGAGTGATTCTCCCTCACTTTCCTGGAATTCCATCATGCTGATTGCTGGGGAATTAAAACATTATCTGTTCTTTACACTCCCAAGTCTATGCTTTGGAATTACTGATGTTTGTGACTGGTTAAAGGGTCAAAAGGGGGAGGAAGGAATAAAGGAAGAAAAGAAGGAAAGAAGGAAGGAAGGAAAGAAGGAATTCAGGGAGGGAAGGAGGAAGGAAGGAAGGGAGGAAGGAAGGAATGGAGGAAAGGAGGGAGGAAAGAAGGGAGGGAGAGAGGGAGGAAGGAAGAAAGGAAGGAAGGAAAAAGGGAGGTAGGAAAAGAGGGAGGGAGGGAAGAAGGGAGAGAGGGAGGGAAGGAGAGAAGGAGAGAGGGAAGTAAGGAAAGGGAATCAAGGAAGGAAGAAAAGGAGGAATGAAAAGAAGAGAGAGAGGAAGGAAAGAAAGGAAGCAAGGAAAGGAAGGAAGAGAGGAGGGTGAGAAATTGTTTGTTTCTCCTTTATTCTCAAAGAGACCAAAATGTCATCACTATGTTGGAGTCAAGGAATAGTGTGTGTTCTATTGTGGCAAATCAGACCATTACAAGATCTGATGGCTCTACCATAGGTCAGGCACAAATAATCCTTATGAACATTTGGAGTGAAAATGTTTCTAAATCTATATTTCTTTTGAGCTATTATAATTCTGCTTTCATAGCACACAGAGCCTTCTCTGATGTGAACATACCATGCTGGACAGTCCATTACTATTGCCTCCCATGTCACAAAATTAATTACAAATTTCTTCAGAGAGATTTTGAAAGTATCCTTGTATCACTTCTTCTGTCCTCCACTTGAGTGCTTGCCTTGTGTGATTCACAAAATAGTCTTTTAGGCAAATGTATATTTGGCATTTAAACAATGTAGTCTGCAATAAAATTTGAATGCTTGGCAGTTTAGCTCAAAAAAGGACTTCAGTGTCTGTTTTCTTATCTTGCCAGTTGATCTTCAGAAGACAATTTAAATGGAAACGAATCAGTTTCCTGGCATGGTGCTGTTACACTGTCCAGGTTCCACAAGTATACAATGAAGTCAGCACAATGGCTCTGTAGACCTTCAGCTTGGTAGTCAGTCTAATACCTCTCCTGTCCCACACTTTCCTTTAGAGCTTCCCAAACACTGAGCCAGCTCTGGCAATGCATTTGTTAACCTTCTCATCTGTGTGGACAGCCCTGGAAGTGAACTTATCCACAGTGTTTAATATTGTCCATTTGCTGTAACTGATGGTTCCACATATGGATGATACAGTGCTGGCAGAGCACCTGTGTTTTCTGGGTGTTAATTGTTAGGCAAAAATTAGCACAAGTGGCAGAGAATCCATATGCGTATGATTCAGCCTCTTTCCAGTTTTATACACATTAGCCAACCTGCATTGCTAACTCTCTTCACCATCTCCTGAGCCTCCAGACAATTACATAGATTATCCTCTATGTCTTCAATGCGTTCCTTCTTCTCCGCTTCCTCCTTTCCATTTCCACCCCAGTCCACCTTAGGAGTCATTTTCTGTGTGAAGTCTTCAATGATTTCAAGAAGTGTTCTTGATACTTTGCTTGATCTCTTTCTCTGTGTCTGTGTCTCTGTCTCTCTGTCTCTCTGTCTCTGTCTCTCTGTGTGTCTCTTTAAGTCTTTCTGTCTGTCTATCTGTCTGTCCCTGTCTCTGTTTCCATTTCACTCTACCTGTTTATGTTTACCCAGGTCCATTTTGTATTCTTCTCTCACACTCATACCCATCTGAGCTCTGTTGCTCTCTGCTCTCCCACCCCTGCAGTAGTTTATAAGTTATTTAGGAATACAGATTATACCATTTTTTATCTTTGTATTCTGAATGCCTAACCCAGTGCCTTGCATGTTGATGTTTAATAACTCTTTTTCAATTGAATTGAATAGGAAATTGAATAGGAGGTAGGACACTTACTTCCCTTAGCTATCTCCTAGTTTTCCTAGTTTGGGGAGAAAAAAATCCCTTGTCAGTTAGAATTTGTCCCAGTACAATGAACATTCTCCAAAAGCAAGAGGTTCCCTCTTATAGAAGTCAGATGCCTAATAACTAGATATGTTTTAAAAGGGATTCTTGTTCAGGTTGAATTTAGACTACATGTCCTCTAACATCTCTCCAAACCTGAGATTTGTATGATTCTGTGAATTTATGCTCTACCTGCCTTACAGGAGTAGGTAAAATCCTAATGAAATAGCTATGAATATGCTTTAAATTGCACAAAAGACTATACAATTGTAAAGTACTAAAGTTTCATCATCATCATTATTTCTGAGTTTAAAAAAAGAGAGAGAGATGGAAAAAGAGAGAATGGCTGCTCCTCATTCCCTTTCCCATAATTTCTGTTCAGTGGTTGGCAGGAAGTATCTGGTAGGTGTCTATAGAAAAGTCTGACCAAAAGTATTGTTTGAAGCCATCACAAGTAAAGTGCATGGAATGATTCAAAAAGAAATCAATGCTAATAATAGCAAAATGATGTTCCCAGAATAATGTTTTAATGAAGGGGGAAAGGTGTTTGAATGATGTGTTTTATTGTAAATGTCAAATGTTGTTAAAATGTCTGTTTAGAAAGATCATTTCTTCACTTTGAAAAAGAAGAGAAATTGAGTGGAGACACACTGAATGGGGGTCGGGAGGAGAGAGAATCTAGTAATGGAACAAGAAGGAAACCCATTGAGATCTGAGAGGTGATCCCAGCTTAGCTTGAAGCTGTTTCTAGATCACTTTCATTCTTGAACCCTCAGTTACTTCATCTATAAAACTTGGTGAATGGTTAGGGAATTTGACTGCTGTTGTGCAGTAGTTTAATGAAGTAAAAATCCCTGATCAGCAATGACTCCAGATGACCAGTGATGAAGCATGCTTCCCATCTCCTGACTGAGAAATGATGAACTCAAGATACAGAATGAGTCATGCATTTTTTGGACATGGCCAGTGTAGGAATTTGCTTTGATTAACTGCATATTTGCCATAAAGGTTTCCTTTTTCTTTTCTACTAAAGAGAGTGGGGATGGGAGAGAAAATAGAAAAATAAATGTTTATTAATTTGAAATGTTTCCTGTTTTTAATTCTCCCAAATAAATATGGTAAACCACTCTATAATGTTTAGCATGAAGCTTATGCCTCTGATAACAGAAATGAACCGCTTCCTCAACACAAAGAATGAAATTCCTAATGAGAAAGCACTTTGACTTTTGTAGGTAATCATCATCTACATATTATAATTTTAGGAATGCTACAAATCAACATCCTCCCTAAATGTCTCTTTCAATAAGGCACAACATTATTTCAAATTTCATTATTCATAATTAATGCCTTTGTGTCTTAAAGATCCATTGGTCTTCAGAAGTTCCCTGTTAACATGGGACACACAAACTGGATTGGAGAAGAATAACATTATTAAGTCTTTTGGAAGCTAACATCTTAGTAGGTGACAGATATTTTCAATCTGTTGTTGTCCTTCCATTCTTGAAGAGGACCAAAATGATATCACTTTATTAGAGTGGAGTTATAGTGTTTCCAACTATGGCTGATCAGACCAATAAGAATTCGGAATGCTCTGCCACAGATTGGACACAAATAGTCTACGTGAACATTTGGGGTGGCTTCTTCTTTAACTTTGCACATCTTGTGTTTCTTCTGAGCTAATTCAATTCTGCTTTGCTCATAGAATACACCATCTTCTCTGATGAGGGCACGCCATGCTGGGTAATCCTGTGCCAATGTTTCCCATGTCATACAATCAATTCTAAAGTTCCTAATTCTAAAAATTATTTTTAAAGAGAGACCTTGGGAGTGTCCTTGTATCGCTTTTTCTGACCACTTTGTGAGTGCTTGCCCTGAGAACAAAGTCCTGGAGGGAATGGATGATAATAAAGGCAGGAGAATAATGGTATAAAGAGGGAGTTTATAGGAGGAGAAGGCATTGAAAGAGAAGCTATGAGAGTCATGGGAGAAACTGAGGATAGTGGAACAAAGGAAACTTCAAATTTAGGTGTAATCACATCAGGAACAGAGCTGGTCAGGGCTTCAGCCCAATGAGAGTTGGGGTAGAAAGAGAGGAAGAGATTAGGAGGACTCTGGGTATGTTAGATGTTCTTCTGTGTGGCATGGGACAACAAACATGGTTGAGTGATCAGGATAAAACTAACAAACTTCACAACTTTGCCTTAGGCATAACATGACTTTGCTTTGTTGAGATCTCATATCTCTGGTAAAGGAAATGAATAAAGAAGAAATGAATCAATTAACTGAAAGGATAGTCCTCTCTTTTTTGGTGGAAATTATGCTTCTTGCTGTTACCATATGTTTGAGTCATTTGGGTAATTAAATAAAAATAAAATTTAAAAAATATAATTTGGGTAATGACCTTTGGGTCAGAGGCTCTCATATGACTATAAGAGCCCAAACACTCTTTAGGGATTTTCTTACTTTTCCATCTTGACGTTCCCAATCAAAATATCTAGGAAAGTCATGTCCCAATGGATCAGCACCAACTCTTCTTGAAATCACACAGTTCACAAAACTCAAAAGATGGAACGTGTTATTAATGGGTCAAATAACACCAGACAGAACTCATAACAGTAATCGCAGAAAATAAACCCAAATGGGTAACCCTCCTTCCTGATACCTGTATTATTACTGTCTATCCAAGTTTCTCATCCTGGGAAATTGATTTTTTAACCCACATATAGCACTTTACCTTTATCCCTATTATCTGTCATCTTATTTTTTTTAAAGTTATCCTGTAAGGTTTTTTGGATCCTAACTCAATCTCTTACAGTACTGACTAATAATAAGCCATAAGCTGACCAATAAGCATCCCTTTCTGTAGCTCCTCAGGAGGTAGTTCCTGAAGAGAACCCATCAGGGGACATTGATGTCCTACTTCTGGAGTTTCCATCTTTGCTATGGTATTGTTTCCTCTATCTTCTTATGTTGGAGTATATAGCATAGCTCTCCAGGAGCTTTCCCAAAGAAAACTCGTCTCTGTTATTGGCACTATGAAGAGGACAATGCTTTAAAACTTCTCCTTCATGGGCAGCTCTCCTTACATCATATAATCAATAAATTTCAGAAAGGGCAAGTATCTGATAAGCCAACTACTTTGAACTACACCAGATAAAAAATTTCCTCAACAACATGCCTGATCAATACCTGAGCAAAGACCATCAATTAATAGCACCATTCACTATCCTTCCTGACAGACTTAGCCCTTTCTACTTTGCTGTAATGTTATTTGGTAGAAATTTCATCCTTATATTAACCCTGAATTTTCCCGCTTGGCTATTTCCTCCCACTCTGGGACCAAGAGAAAAATGAATTAATACTTTCTCTACATGACTATCCTTGAAATCAACTTTCATGGCATCCTTATCCCTTCACTTCTCAAAAGCATAGCTTTGGGTCTAGTTCCTTCATGTAACATTGACTTTCGGTCTTCTATTGTCCTTATTATTCTATTTTGAACATTCTCTAGCTTCTCAACATCTCTCCAACATGTGGTGCCCATAACAAAATGTAATACTCTAGATATGGTCTGACCAGGGTGGAACATAGTGTGATTTCTTATTCTTGGAAGCTGTACCTCTCTTAATACTGGCCAAGATCTCATTCATTTGTTGGGCTTCCATATCCCATTGTTGAGTCAAATTGAGCATGCAATCTATAGGAATATCTATATCTTTTTGGACATTTATGTCTACCCAAATTCCTCATCCTGGGAAATTGATTTTTTTAACCCAAGTATAGTACTTTACTTTTATCCCTATTATCTGTTATCTTATTTTTGAACAAGATTTATCCTGTAAAGTTTTTTTTGGATCCTGACTTTCATTTAATTTCATTATTAGTGATTCCTTCAAGTTTTGCATCAAAATTCCACCACATGACTTTGCTCGTCAAGCCAACTTTTAGATCACAAAAGTTTGCCCCCTCTCATTTCCAAGTAAGTGCCAGCTACCAAAATCATGTTCAGACATAGTGAATCCAAAGCTTGAAGCCTTGTATCCCTTAGGCCACAGAGCAGTGACTTCCAAGTGAATTAGTCTTGGAGCTTAACAAAGAACCACAACCTCTATATGATTGCTTCTCATCCTCTCTATTAATCCATGTATGAATCATCACTGGGTTGAGCCTGAATGATTGGTTGTGGAGCTGAAACACGGTTAAATTAAAGAAGTGACCTGCCTCTCAGCAATTCCTCTTCCTTCTGACATCAACGATACACTTTTAGCTTTCAGCAGGATCCAGTGAAAATGTTTTTCCCTTGACTCAACTTTAAATCATACGCACATAGTTTGCCTTTATCTTTTTTTCCCTTTGGTACTGGGCCTTATGACAACACAAAAGATCCATAGGCCTTTGTTTGCAAAAGTGATACAAGAATTACAGATGCTCAAGCATTAAGAGGTGACTGGCAATAAGGAGGCAGTTGTCCCTACACTTGAAAGAGGGGTTGTTTGCCCCTCTAGTATACCCATGAGGTTCTGGCTCACTAGTCAATCATTGACTTTATCCAGTGATGAGGCATAAATGGTAGGAAGGAATCAGGCAGAAAATAGCTTTGCATGCTCTGAGCTGGCAGAGAAAAGGTGCTTAGCAGTGAGTCATACAATGACAGAAGCCAGTCCCCAACCCAAGCCACCATGTGTTTACCAGGAACGGTAACTGAGTAAGCCACAAGGCAGGGGGTAGAGAGTGGTGTTAGGGGGGCACAAGTTACATTCCAATGATGACTACCTTTTTTCCAACCCTAGGAAACAGAAGATAGACTGGGGATGGCAAGAAAATACCTTGTTAACACTATTAATCAGGAAAGTGGAGAAAAAGGGACGAATAGTCCCTAACTATAATTGTATGTGAATGGTAATCATCATCATCATCATCATCATCACCATCACCATCATCATCATTTACTGGGGATACAGTTAGGACCAGGCAGCTAGGTGGGTGGATAGAGGAAGGGGTTTGGAGTCAGGAAAATCTGAGTTCCAATTCTGATTCTTCACAGCTATGTAATCTTGGGCAAGTCCTTTAAGCCTTAGTTTCTTCATCTTTAAAATGAGCTGATAAAAATAGCAAACCATTCTGGTATCTTTGACAAAAAACCTCAAATGGGGGTCATGAAGAGTCACATAAAGCTGGACAACAACAATTAGAAGATTCAAAAGAGATTGAATAGTGTCTAGAATTCCAGAATTTCCTTCTTTGGGCTGGAAGCCAATAAAGGCATGAAGTTGCAAAATGTAGTAGGAAAAGTGCTGATTTGTAACTGGAAGACCTGGATTCAAATACTGACCCTCTCACTTACTATCTGATTTTGGGTAAACCATTTAACCTCTCTGGAACTCAGTTTTATCATCTATAGAATTAAGAGGTTTCACTAGATGGGCTTTAAGGTCCTTTCTAGTTTTGAATTTTGGATCTTATAAGGATTTTAAGTAAAACAGAGGAGTGAGATAGACATTAGCTACATTAGGACCATCAACATTGTGAGAAATGGATTAGGAAGGAGATAGGCTGGTGGCAAAAACATGGTCAGGAAGAGGTAATTATAATAGTGTAGGTAAGAAAAAATGTGGTCCTCAGCTAGGTTGGTAGCAATAAGAATGGAAAGGAAGGGACAAATATTAAATACTATGGAAACAAAAAGGTAAGGTATTGTCATCTGAATGGTCTATGAGGTGAGGAAGAGGAAGGAATAAAAGATAAATGTGTAACTAAAGAAATAGTAGTGCCATTAAAGAAATGGAGACATGAGGGAAAGGGACAGATTTTTGGTGTCTAGAAAAATTCAATTTGGAAAATGTGTGGTATGAGATGTTTAAAGGATTATCTATGTGAAGATAGCCAGTAGGCAGTTAGAAATGCAGAACTGGAACTCTGGAGAGAATTTGTGATATAGAAACATAGACATGAGAATCACCTACAAAGCTATTATTGAAGCCATAGATGTGGATGAAATTGTGATTTCAGAAGACTGATAGTGAAGAACTCTTGCTGTTTTTCTTCAGAGATATGGTAGCCTAGGGATGTATAATGATGCATAAGAATAACGCATTGATTTTTTTGTCTACTTTTGCCTCTTAATTATAAGATAAGATTCTATTGGCAGACATGAGGCATATGACAGGGTCATTGGAAATTGACAGTATATATACATACATATATATATGTATGTGTGTATTTATATAAGTATGTATGTATATGTATAGATAAATAGATACATAGATACATCAATAAAACTTTTTTTAAAGGAGCAGATAAAATTCCTAAGAGAAAGAATTTCAGTGAAAAAGACCTAGCATAGAACCTAGATGAAGCACCCATATATGCAATGGGAAGAGCATGAGGAGCCAACACAGGAATGAGCAGAGATAAGATGATCCAGAGTATATCATGTTAAATAAGCCAGTATCTAGAAGAGATCTAAATATATGGGTTTGCCTACAATGCCAAATGCTACAGAGGACAATAAGGACAAAATGAGGACATGAGATTTAATAAAAGGAGGTCATAAATGCAATGGGAGAGAATTCCTTCTGTTGAGTGGTGAAAATAGAGGCTTGGTTGCAAGTGACAAATGGGGTAGTGATGAAAAAATGGAGGCAGAAAGTATATATCCCTTCTATCAGCCCATGTGCCTTTTGCCACAACAGAATGAATGGTCATTGTTCTGCCACTCACAGTCTTAGAGAGTTGTCAAGAAGACTGAAGAGTTGAGTGACTTGGGAAGAGTCATATACAATATGTCAGAAGCAGAATCTGAATGTAGATCTTTTCTGACTCCTATTGGCTCTCTATTCACTATTCCAGATTTCTCATGGCCCCTTTTAAAGGCCAAATGTAAGCGTGGAGCTCAAATATCTGAACTGACAATTATTTTCATCAGGCAACATCAATGGGGCATAAATGGACTGAAACAAAGATTTTTAGCCTAAAGTTTACTGACTCCTAATGGGTTCGTGGATAGATTTCAGAGTATACATGAACTTGGATGGGAAAAAAATGACATCTTTATTTAATCTTTAACTGAATTTAACATTTCTTTCCAATTGTAAATATAGGCAACACATATTCTTCTGAAAAGGTGTTTATGGGTTTCATCATATAGCCAAAGGGGTTCCAACACACACACACACACACACACACACACACTCACACACACATACACACACTCACACACACTCACACACACACACACTCACACACACACACACACACACACACACACACACACACAGGACCCCTGGGATAAAGGTATCCAGGAGAAGGTGAAAAACCCATACTTTATTAAGGCAAGGAATTAAACGTTGCCAAGGTAATTTCATTCCTTGTTAAGTTATAGTCATGAATGACAGAACAAAATCCTCAGCAGCAGCAGGCAATGAATATTTCTTCACCTTATAGGGAAGCATTGTTAAAGCCAGAACAAAGGCCTCATCCCCGGATAAACAAGGACCCAGGATAGTGCTAAGGGACAACCACTCTCTTCACATTTCTCTCTAATGTGGATTTATTTGTCCCGGATGTTCAAAAAAGCAGACTATTTCAAGTGTACCATTGGGCAGATTTGAGGGAAACCTAGCATATCCATGGCTCTGGAAAGCCCTGCAAGTCTGCATCCCTATTAGGAGGCCATGTAGTTATAAAGTTACTAGGACTTGTGCTACTTAAAGAGGGAGCCTGCTTTGTCCCAAGTTTATTTGAACATTTCTATATCTATCTGTAAATATCCCTATTAAGTCTTCCTGTTAGACAGCTCTCACTCAGAACGAATGAAGCTCTCGGGTTCTTTGTGCTAATGGATGGCTATTTGATATAACCTCAAATGGCAATTGTCACCCAGCCTCACCCCAGGAGCTGCAGAACTCTGGAGAAGGCTGTCCTGCTCAGAAACACTAACTCAGGAAGATGGTCCTTACGAAACCCACTGCCAGGTCAGAGCCAGCTGAAACTTCATTTTCCCTTTCATTAATGTTTCCCGAAGGAGTCTCCAGACTCAGAGGTGGTACACAAAAGGATTTGATATGAAGATGTGACACCTCCTCTTAAATTCCCTAACCACATTTCTGAAGTTGACGGGAATGTCGAGGAGTGAGGCTGATAAAGCCTGCTGTCCCCTCCACGCTGACTAATCAGACATGAAGTCTTGGCAAGAGATAACCAGGTTAGAGTCGAGTCAAAATGACATCACATCAACTCAATTTCAGATCCTGTACACACCAGTGCCTATCACCACTCCAGGTTGCTAACATCCTCGACATACAAGAGGTATTCTTAGGCTGAGATGTCCCCCTTTTACCCTGTGGCTGTCACTCTGGAGTACATCGGGAGCACATCTGTCACTTACTGTAAAAGCCAGTCAGGTGGCCACCACTCTGGGGCTGGGGTCTAATTGGGGCTGTGCTCCTCCTCCCCACCCCTCTGAATCCCCGCCCTTTGCCTCCGAGTGCTCCCTTTGCATCTCTGATGGAGGCCAGGGCTGGACGTGTTCACATCCCCCATGAACCCAAGCGCAGGGGATAAACTGGGGCTTTCAATCTGGAGAGTTGTTCACATCAATAATGAATTTCAAATAATTTATTCACTTCAGGAGTAAGTGGTTGGCATACAATCCTTACCGCTGGTTTGCTGAGATAATTGATTTCCATATAGTTTAAAGATGAGGAAAAGAAACATATGACAATTGGAGCGGGTTTGGAGGCAATTGTGAATGCCATATCAGTTTAATTATAGCTCCATCTTTAGCTGACATGGGTTCTTTCCTATTGGAATTAAAATATCCAAGCAACTTGAAATGTAACAGTGATGAATTTTTCATGTTCTGCTCCCTACCTTGTATCCTAGCTCAGGGCACTGTTACAAGCACACTTCTAGCTTTTTTTTTTTCAATAGATAGTTAACATGACATGCAAGACTGGTCTGCATGACACAGATAACTCAGGAGAATCACAACCAAGGAAATGAGATGCATTAGTATCTGGATGTGAACTGGGGATATAAGTTCTCAGAACTTCTTGTTCAATTTATAGAAACAGAATTTTCCCCCTGTGCATAAGATTTCAAAAATAGTAATCACATTCAAAAAAGGCAATGTTCCCACTCCAGGTACTAATATCAATATGTAAAAGAAAGTCATTAACTCAATGTACTACTCAGCAGTACCTATTTTATGTCAACAAGCTAACTGAGGTGATAAAACAAAGCTGTGGCAGAAATTTAATTACTGACCATCGAGATTGGGGTAAGATCTTTGCATGTAGGATTGATGGCCATAGTATGGAGAACCCATTGGAAATAGTTATCCACATGGAATGAATATCTTTAATAGGTATTTTCATTCCTTCTACAAATCATAATACCGAAGTACAGTTAAGACCTTCTGAGATTCAGGTCACAGCAGAAATACAAGAACCATGCTGGTTAAGGGGTTACTACAAAAATTTCTGTCCCCTCTCACCCTAGACACTGATCTGTGTTGGACCAGGAGACTCATCTGCATTCCTTTGGGACATATGAATGAGGGATTTCTCCCATATTTAATCTTACCAATCATAAAGTCAAAAATCTGTTTTTCAGATTCTTGTTTTTCATTGTATATAATGTGACTTGAAACCACTGTCTTTGGGGGGAAAAAAGTTATACCATTAAAGCTTGTTTTCAGCCCTCACCCACCTATCCTTGCTCCATCTTTCTATACTTTCATCTTTGAGTGGGATTTCCCTTTTCCCTTTATCAAAACGTGCTTGCAGTTTCATAGTGAAACATATGTAAATCTCTCTCTCTCTCTCTCTCTCTCTTCTCTCTCTCTCTCTCTCTCTCTCTCTCTCTCTCTCTCTCTCTCTCTCTCTCTCTCTCTCTCTCTCTTTTATTTTTTTACCTGGAAAGTCTTCTAAAGAGAGAATGCTCATAGAATTAGGATTAGGAAAGACCTTAGAAGTCATCAGCTCCAACCCTTTTATTTACTATTGGAATTAAAATAGTCAAGCAACTTAAAATGTAACAGTGATGAATTAAGCAGAATTGAGTCCTATAGGGGCTTAGTGACTTGCCTAAGAAGTTACATGTAAGTACATTTCCAAGTTCCTGATTAGGAATTTGGAGCCAGTTAGGTTCCCTGCCTCCAAATCCAGAGCTCATTCTACTAGATTAACTCTGAAGATGTCTAGAATAAAGTTGAGGAATGATTTGCTTCATTCTATAACTTTGTTGGTAGAATAACCCCAGAAAAAAAATTACAAACTGAAAAAATAACAAGGGGAAGAGAATAAACATTTTAAGTACCTACTATATGCTAAGCAAATAATATTGTTTCACTTGATCCTCACAACAACGCTGGGAATGTAGATGCTATTATTATCCCTATTTTACATGTAAGGAACCTGTGGCAGACTTGGAAGTTAGATGATTTGCCCAGGGTCACACAACTACTAAGTGTATGAGATACACTCATTTTAATTTGAACTCAGGTCTTTCCAATTCTGGGTCCAGTGCTCCATGGCATCATGGAGCACCACCAACTGCCTCATAAAATCTGCATTTCAGTGATGATAATATCCAAAATGTTCGTTCATTCATTCATTCTTACTTATTGCTTTGACTGTTTTCCCTCTCCTGATGTAGACCACAACTTCTCCACATCTAAGCAAATCAGTTTTTATGGCCTATAGCATGTATTGGTTACCAATCTCCTTATGTTGAGCTTTTCTGAAATTAGTTGGTCCTCTGATGATGGGCACAAGATTGTGCTCACAGTTGTCTCAGCCACTGGCAAGAATTGTCTATTACCACAGAGAGGCAGGCAAGGGAATTAAACTTTAAAAAGTAGAGTGGTCAGTTGTGTCAGTAACCTTAACAGGGGCTGTAGTTTCTTTTTTACATATTAAAGCTTTTTATTTTCAAAACATGTGCATAGATAATTTTTTAACACTGACCCTTGCAAAACCTTGTGTTCCAAATTTTCCCCTTCTTCCCTCCACCCTCCCCAGATGTCAAGTAATCCAATATATGTTAAACATGTTAAAATATATGTTATTTTTATATAATTTTCTTGCTGCACAAGAAAAATCAGATCAGAAGGGGAAAAATGAAAAAGAAAACAAAATGCAAGCAAACAACAAAAAAAGGTGAAAATGCTATGTTATGATCCACACTCAGTTCCCACAGTCCTCTCTTTGGGTATAGATGATTCCCTTTATCATAAGATCTTTGGAACTGGCCTCAGTCATCTTGTTGTTAGAGTCACATCCATCAAAGTTGATTGTTGTATAATATTGCTGTTGCTGTGTATAATGATCTCCTGGTTCTGCTCACTTCATTTAGCAGCAGTTCAAGTAAGTCTCTCCAGGCCTCTTTAAAATCATCATGCTGATTGTTTCTTACAGAACAATAACATTCCATAATGTTCATATACCACATTCTCCAACTGATGGGCATCCACTCAGTCTCCAGTTTCTTGCCACTACAAAAAGGGCTGAAAGGCTATAGTTTCTGACTCCCTCTAACCTAAAGGCAGATATAGACAGTAATATAATAGACAGAGCATAAAGAAATCAAAGAAAGAGGAAAAGGTCCCATAGGTAAATAACATTTATAACAACTCTTTTTTTTTTGTAGTACTAAAGAACTGGAACCTAAGTAGGCACCCATCAAATGGGGAATGGCTGAATGAATTAAAGTGTATAGAACGTAATGAAATACTATCATGCCAATGACCAAAGGATTACTTTTAGAAAAAACTTGGGAAGACTTGTATGAACTGATGCAAAATAAAGCGAGCAGACTCCAAAGAAAAAAATATAACAAACAACATTGTGAAGAATTAAATTAAATCAACATTAATTAATAGAATTAAACAATTCTATTTAAGACACTGATCAGTCAAAACTCTAAAGGCCTGGTGATGAGGTATGTTTTCCACTTCCTGATAGAGATATGATAGATTTGGGATGCAGAATGAGACTTATATTTTTGGACATAGCCATGTGCAAATGTGTTTTTGCTTGATTATGCATATTTGTTATAGGG
Source organism: Antechinus flavipes (assembly GCF_016432865.1). NCBI lineage: Eukaryota > Metazoa > Chordata > Mammalia > Dasyuromorphia > Dasyuridae > Antechinus > Antechinus flavipes. The sequence goes on from NC_067399.1 coordinate 90,083,695, forward strand.
ATTTTATTTTTCTTTTTTCAAAGGGAGGGAAGAGAAATGGGAAGAAGTAGGGATAATATTGTTAATTTGAAAATAAAATAAATTTTTAAAGCAGGAAGAGCCTTGACTTTTGGACTCTTTTTTTTTGGACTCTTGAATTTGTAAACTGGCTGTGATTATAAAAATGATTGTTTTGGAAGGAAAACCATGAAAGTCAGGTGAGAGATTTTTTGAGCAAATACAGCTCCAAGGACTCTGACTAATATCCATGTGACTGTTCCCATGTGTCAATGTTCATACGTCTCTGAGGCATTAGACAAAAAGAACAGCAAAAGGTAGTTATTGTTTATCATCACCATTGTTATTACCTTATATTTATATAATGATTAAAGAGTTGCAGTTTACTTTATATACATCATTTTATTTGACCTTTGAATGATCCTTGGAGGTAGAGACCATAGACATTGTTATTCCTAGTTTGTGAATGAGGAAACTCAGGCAAGGCAAGGGGAGTAGCATAAGGGAGGTAGGGAAAGAGATTGCCTGTATGGGTGCCATCAGCAGCCTGTTTTAAGAAATTATTCTTATAACATGTGTCAAACTCCATTGTTTCTAGCTACTGAAAGACTTCATGTTATGAGAGCATCTTCACCATTTGGTCAAAGGCAAAACTTGGGTAGTGACTCTGGAGACCAGTTGTGCTAGGTGATGGGAGATGTTCTCCTGCATTTTTGCCCTTAGACCACTTTATCTGAAACAACTCACTCTCAGTCTTTCTTCTTTTTCACATTCGTCTCTATTATATGGAATCTATGGGCAAGTATTACTACTTACATAGTTGTGGCAAAGCCAAAGAACCATGTAGGTTAAACATGAAGGTACCTCTTATTTGCTGTGTGACTTTATTTCCCTATAAAGAGAATAATTTCCTTCCACAAGTACAAGTGAAAAAAGTAAGTACAAAAAGAATTAGTTATAATAAACTTTAGGATTTCTTTAGACACTTTGTAAGGCATTATCTCCTTAGCAGACACAATATAATATTTCTTCCCAATAATAACAATGACCCTGATCCTTTGAGGTAGAACATGATGACTATCAAGGCATCTTTGCATTAGGGAAAATTTCTTTGTGTGACATTAGGGAAATTTCTTTGCATCTCTAGATTTCAGTTTTCTCATCTACGAAAAGAGAATTGGATTAAATAATCTCTAAAACACCCTTCTGAGGGCAGCTAAGTGGTGCAGTGGATAGGATGTGATCCTGGAGTCAGGAGAACCTGAGTTCCAATATGACCTCAGACACTTACTAGTTGTGTGATGCTGGGTCATTCACTGAATCTGAAATTTTTTCATCTAAAAAATGAACTGGAGAAGGAAATAGCAAACCATTCCAGTATCTTTACCAAGAAAACCCCAAACAGGGTCACAAAGAGTCAGACAGGACTGAAACCACTGAACTACAAGATTCCTAGCTTCATTGAAGCTTCTATGACTCACACTTGCCCAAGAAAGCAACATCCAGACATCAGGGTACAAAACAGTTGGGATTTCTAATTAATGTCACACACACACACACACACACACACACACACACACAATGTATATATGTGTGTGATCTTATGTATGTATGTATGTATTTCATATGAATGTAATTTTAGATATATTATACACATCATATATTAATATATATAGCCACCTAATATACTACCTATATATAACCATATATGTAAAACAAAACTATATATAACACTCTCTAACTTTCCACATAAGACTATATATATAGCTCTCTATAAAACTATATAAATCTCTCTACATAAAACTCTATATAACTCTATAAAACCATATATATAATTATATAAATCAAACTCTCAAAAATATATGTAAAACTGTCTCCATATAAATTTATCTATAAAACTCTCCATATATAACTCTCTATATAAAACTATATAAAAGATCTCTATTAAAATCCATACATATAAACTATATATGTGAAACTATGTGATTGTGTGTATGTGTGTGTGTGTGTGTGTGTGTGTGTATCACTACCTAAGTCATTATTTGTGAATTTTTATCATTTAAAGTCAACCATTTCTGTTCCATTATCTCTTTGGTACCCCAGTCAGAGACCAATTCTTGGATCAGAGGGACCATCACCATATCTCAGTGATATAATTCAGCTGCTTTCTGACCCATAAGCAGATCCCAGACATGTAATTGAGAGATAGTGTGACTCCAAGGATAAAGTGCTGGATTTAGAGTCAGAAAACTGCTTTGGATCCCTGTCCATTTATTTTGTCCCTGGGTGACACTGGGTAAGTTATTTGTTCACTTAGGGAGAACTTTCCTGTACTAGAGGATCTCTGAGGTTTCTTCTAGACGGAAACCTAGGATTCTGTGTTCTCAGACTCTAAGATAGTGGCTGTCAAATGTGGTTTAAGGATCCTTAAGGATTCCTGAGACCCTTTTAGGAGTCCTGTGAAGTCAGAATTATTTTCACAAGTTGTTTTAATTTCTAATATGATAATTATTGGAAGATGTAACCTATAATAAACAACTCTTTGGGGAGACAGTAATTTTTAAGAGTATAAAAGGATTCTGACCTAAAAAAGAATTGAGGACTATTGCTTTAAAACGTATATTGCAATTGTTGAAGATGTCTCAGCAGAATAATAGTTTACATTTACATTTGATTAGAAGGTACTGGGGCTTGGGCCAATGCTGAAGGAGGGAGGTGGCTAAAGCTACCAAAGCTAAAGCACATTAGAACCCAATGGGAATATTTCTAGTGGCTTTAAGAAGGCTATAGGATATTGTCAGCCATGATTCTGAGGTACTCTAGAGTTGTGGGTAAAAGGCTGAATTTGGAATCAGAAAGACCTGTGTTTAGACTCTTACTGGCATTGTGACCCTGAGCAAGTCATTTATTTGAAGATGCTTATATATAAAATAAGGGGGTTGTACTCAATAGCCTCTAAAGTCTCTCAGCTCTAAAATTCAGGGTGCTATGATTTTAAGAGTAGAGATAATTTCATTTTTGTCTTTATGTCTCCTAGAAAGTGCCTGGCACACAGTAGGCACTTAATACATGAACAAGGTATAAGAAATGGACGGTAGAGAGTATTGATGAAGAGCGGATTAGAATTGAAAATTATAACAATAAATTGACAAGACAATTTGGTGATACCAGTCAAGTCAATGTAATACTAGCTGGATGGTAGCTCTAATAAAAACAAACAGAATCTAGCATATTTAGGATTAGCTAATGGAGGACAGCAAATGTCAACTGGACCTTGAAGAGGTTAGAGATGTAAAAAGGTCAATAAGTAACTGTCTTGGGTCTATCTTGTTTTCTTGGGAAACCAAGTCATTTTCAGATTGTCCCCTCTATTCCTGTCCTCTCAATGGGTTTGGTGACAGTATACTTGTGTAACACATGTCGGGATGCCAGCCTCAGTTTGTATTTTTACACTCCACTAATTAGACCATTTTAACTAATTTGTTTGCATTTTGTATGAGCAAGTTGGGCTTTTGGATTGACTAATGTAATTGCAGCTGGTTACTGCCAAATGCAAATTACTCTGTCTAGTGTGGACTAGAGAGAAAAGCAAATATTTAATAGACATCAATACCCTTGTAGCTTTTTACTGTGTTTTCCCTCTGTGGAAAGTTAAAATAATTTCTACTGTGTTTGATTGCACATCAACATTAAATTTTTTTAATCATTAAAAAAAAATTGTCATGAATTTGTTTTGAAGTTTTACTTAAGATCTAATTGGGGAAATGTTTCCCATCCCAGCTACTATACTTCACTAAAAAAATCCCAACCAAAATAATAACAAAAAAAGCAGAACTTTACCAACTGATCAGTAACCATTTTGCTTTGCATAGGGTTAGTTTTCCTTTCTTGATTGTACCATTCCCCAGAAAATGGGCATCACAGAAGTTTTATTCTATGTCCTGACCTTCTAGGGATAAGTGTGGAGGATCCTAACTTTCCTCTCTTGTAGCCTCTATCCTATAGGTATGGTAACCACATTTTTCTAATTTAGGATATAGATTATGACAAAGGATTCTTTAAAAAAATCACCCCTTTATTTCTGTTGATGTATATACAATATGGAACCTCAAAGATGCTGGAGATAGAATCAAAGTATTGGAATTCAGTTCCTGAGTTGGTTACTTACTACACATGAAACTTCTGATAAGTCATTTGACTTCTTTGGTTTGCGTTGCAATTGCCTCCTGTAAAGAATTATGGGAGATTATGGTTTATTAGAGTTTTTTTTTTTGGGGGGTGGATAATCTCCTTGGTCCCTTCCAGGTCTAAATCTATGATACTATGATTCCATTAATTTTATTTTATTTTCATTTCCAAAGTCTCTTCCTCCTACTACCCTTTCCCCATCCATCATGAATTATAATAAATTATAATCTATAAACTAAATAAAACCGAAATAAAACCCATTTTAAATGAGGTTATGCAAAACAAATGTTCACACTGGCCATATTCAAAAGGGAAAAAAGCAAAAAAAAAAAAAAAAAGGAGAAAAATAGGCTTCAATCTACACTCTGAATCCATTGGTTCTTTGTTTGGAAGTGGGTAATATTTTTATCCTGATTTGTTTGAATTTTATTAAAATTTTTTCAGTTGATTATCTTTAAAATATTTCTGTTTCTATGTACTTCTTCTTCTGGTTCTGCTCACTTTACTTTGCATCAGTTCATATAAGTTTTGCCAGGTTTTCCTGGAAATATCTCTTTCATCACTTTTTATGACACAATAGTGTTCCTTCACATTCATATACCATAATCTGTTCAACCATTCTCCATGTCCATATCCATTTTGATGGACATGCCCTCAGTTTTCCATTCTTTGCAATACAAAAAGAACTGTTATAAATATTTTTGTACACATGGATCTTTTTCTTCTTTGATCTCTTTGGGGTTTAGAAATAGAAGTGGTATTGCTAGGTCAGAGGTTATACCATTTTCCCACGTTTCCTTCAATTTTGTCACTTTCTTTTGCTGTCATATTAATTAATGTGATGGGTGAGAGGTGGTACCTTAGAGTTATTTTAATTTGCATTTCTCTCATTATTACTGATTTAGAACTTTTTCACATAATTATTGATAACTTTGATTTCTTCTTCTGAAATCTTCCTGTTCATATCTTTTGATCATTTATTAATTAGTGAATGAATCTTACTTATATTTGGCTCCGTTCCCTATATATTTGAAAATTTAACTTTTATTAGAGAAATTCCTTGTAAATTTCCCCAGTTTCATGCTTTTTTTGCTCTAATTTTAGCTACATTGTTTTGTTTGTGCAAAAATATTGTAATGTTATGCAATTAAAATAATTCATTTTAGGCCTGAAGAAACCTACAAAGTAAAATGAGCAGAACCAAGAGAACATTGTACATAGTAACAAGTTTATGTATTGGTTAACTGTGATGGACTTGGCTCTTTTCAACAGTAAGGTGATTCAGGCCAATTCCAATAGACTTGTGATGGAAAGAACCATCTGCTTTGAGAGAGAGGACTATAGGGACCACAACATAGTATTTTCACTTTTTTTTGTTTGCTTACTTGCTTTTTTCTTTCTCATTTTTTCTTTTTTGATCTGTTTTTTCTTATACAGCATGATAAATGTGGAAATATGTTTAGAAGAAATGCACATGTTTAACCTATATTTGGATTGCTTACTGTCTAGGGGAAAGGGGAGGGAGAAAAATTTAGAACACAATGTTTTGCAGATGAATATTGAAAACTATTTTTACATGTATTTTGAAAAATAAAAAGCTATTATTATAAAAAAGCATTAATTTTATCCTCTGTGAAGCTCTCAATTTCTTGTTTGATCATGAGATCTTCTATGCATAGGTAATTTCTTCCATACTCCACAAATTTGCTTATGATATTGCCTTTTATGTCTACATCATGTACCCATTTTGAACTCATCTTGGTTTTAGTAAATGCTGGCCTGTCTAATTTCTGTTAGACTGCTTTCAAGTTTTTCCAAAAGTTTTTGTCAAATTGCGAATTATTGCCCCAGTGGCTAGGTATTTTGAGTTTATCAAACACCAGTTTACTGTGCTCCTTTACTTCTATATATTGCATTTACAATCTGTTCCTTGGGTCAAGGAATGTTGTATTGTATTGTATTCTTATCAAGTACCAAATTATTTTGATGTTTACAGCTTTGCAGTGTACTTTGAAATCTGAAACTGCTATCTCTTCCTTTACATCTTTTCCCATTGATTTCCTTGATATTCTTGAATTTTTATTCCTCCAAATGAATTTTGTTATTCCACATAGAATTAACAAATCACTTTGTGGAAATTATTTTATAGTGCATGAATAATTTCAGAATCTAGCCACAGTCACTCCATATAATAGAGCTCAAGAATATTCACTGTCATTTGCTCTTTGACAGCTCATTACTTTTGCCCTGTGACTATAGATAGGAGGTTTCATCAGTTCAATACAGCCTTAGGGAGGGAATGGTAGGGTAGAGGTAGGAGACTTTATAACCCAAATCTAGTAGTAGAATTGACCTAGCATCCTAACCTGCACCCACCTACACTGCCTATGTTGTCATACATGTCACACATACACACACACAGGTTGGCATGTAGCTAAAGATGCTGCTGCTATAAGATGGAGTTACATTTTGGTGAATAATCTGTGTTTTCTAGCTTCATCTTCTCTCTTTTTGGGGCTCCTCTCGTATGTTTTTATTGTAGTATAATCAAATGTATTTGATTCCTTTGGGAAGTCTAGACTTAATGGAGTCCACAATTGATTCTACAACTCTGTCTCAAATTACTCAGCTCATCTGCACTACTTAAATCCAAATACCCCTTTAACTGCCTATTTTCCTCTAGAAATATACAGATGCCAACAATGATGGCTGTAGAACCAGACAGAATCCTGATATTCATAAAGTGTTGTTTATACCTTGCTACATTAGAATGAGAGCTGCTGGAAAAGCTTGGCCTTAAGGTATCACCATGACTTGTGTATAACATCTAAAACAAAAACTAAACAGTCAAAATAATACTGTGAGCTTTGAAAATACTTGTTTCCCACTTCTCCCAATCCAGGCCCCTGGGATATAGCCACGGATTTTTGACCCCTTGTGACAAAGAGTAGAACTGATTATGGGTTCTGGAAAGACATCAACTTTTGGAGACCAGTAGGGAGCTAAGAGAAGAATAATGGATTTCACAAGGACTCCAGAAAAAGAGGAGATTCCAGAGTCAGAAGGAGCCCCTTTGTTGCACACGCTTTCCCCATTTGTGATTCATTATCTTTCTACAGTATGCAATGAGAGAATGGGTTCTGAGGTTGATAGAGGATAAAACATCTCAATAAACTAGCAGATTGTATCAAACATAAGATGAAATTAAGTAGGGAAGAATAGAAAGTTTTGTACTTAGATAAAAATACATAAATGTCTCAAGTCCAGCATGCAGGAGACCTGGCTAAACATCAGTTTGAAAGAGAGTTGGTTATAGACTGTTTCATCAATATCAATCAACAGTTGATATTGCCATAAAAAAAGCTAATATGATCTTTGAACTTAAGGGAGCCATTGAGCATCTAGGATATCTAGAGGAGATGAATGTCCAGAATAATGAAGTTCCTTCAAGTAACATCATATGAAGTTTAATTGGAGGAACTGGGAATGTTTAATGTGGAAAAAATTCAGGAAAGTTTATTTGTCAAGTATTTAAAATATTGTTATGGAGAAGAGAAATTAAGTTTTCCTTGGTCTCAGAGGGCAAAATTAAGAACAATGAATGAAAACTAGAAAAAAAATTAAGCTACATGTCAGGAAAGATTATTAACAATTAGAGCTATCAAAAGTTGCATGCTCTACCTCTGAGGTTAGTGGATTCCTTTCAATGGAGAGTTTTTTGGTACAATGGCTGGATTTACCCTAGTGTAACAAGTTGTAGAATGTATTCTACAGAGTTGAGTTGAACTAGATGGGTTTTGAGGTGCCTTTCAATTCTGTGAGTCTGTGGGGTAAGCTTTGTTCTTATAGCCATAACTCTAGAAAATAAATCTTAAGTGTTGTCAACTGAGTCATGAAGCTCTCTTTTCCAACTAGGGTGTCTACTACCAACTCACTCCCAAACCTAAAATACTCTTAAATAAGGAGTTTTCTCAGAAGTCTTCTTCCCATATCTCCTACATCTGAGCTCTGAAACAGTTAAATAAATGGAAGAATATGTTGAATTTATGAGAGTGACTAAAAAAGCAAGCTTGCATTAATTATTACATGCAGACTGTAATTACAGATTTAAATGAAGGCTGTTTTATTTGTCACAGATGAGAAAACTGAATGCCAAGCATCACTGCAATTCCTTAGTGTCTGGAAGACTCCCTCCACCCCCACTTGCCCTCATCTCCACTTCCAACTACATTAGAAACAGAGACCCCAGCAGCTCCTCTTCTTCCTCAGCCCCATTCCTCATTGACTTACACTCAATGTGCACATATGCTCTGAGTCAGACGCTGAGGATGTATTCATTCCCTTTCTCAGTCCAAAATCTATGCTAAAGGGATGTTCCTTTATTCTAAAGAGAGTAGGTAGACTTTGGATTGCTTTTAGAAAACACTACTAGAGAAAGTGTTCTTAATCTTTTGTTATGTCATAAACCTCTTTTGTGAGTCTAGTGAAGTCTATGGATCCTTTTTAGTGTAAAACCATAAAATTAATTTTTGTTATTGTTGTTCAATTGTGTTCAACTCTTTGTGATCCCATTTTAGGATTTTCTTGGTAATGATACTGGAGTGGTTTTATATTTCCTTCTCCAGCTCATTTTACAGATGAGGAAATTGAGGCAAATTGCTATAGGTCACACAGCTAGCAAATGTCTGAAGTCAGAGTTGAACTTATGAAAATTCCAAGTCCAATGCTCTGTCCATTCTACCACCTAGCTGTGCCTTCAAATGAAATAAACAGGATTACAAAAGAAGCAAATAATAGTGAAAGGGAGTTATCAAAATAAAAAATTTTAAAACAAATCAAGACTAAGAATAGAACATTTTGCTTGGAACACAAGGTTTTGCAAGGATGAATATTGAAAATTATCTATACATGTTTTGAAAATTAAAAGCTTTATGGGCAACTAAATGGTGAAGTGGATAGAGCACCAGCCCTGAAGTCAGGTGGACCTGAATTCAAATTTGGCCTCAGACACTACACTTTCTGGTTGTGTGACCGTGGGCAAGGTACTTAACCCCATTGCCTCAGGAAAAAAGAAAGAAAATTAAAAGCTTTAATTAAAAAAACTTTTAAATAAAAAATAATAGAACATTTAAAAGATGATACAAAATTTGAATGAAAACATGATATTTATATGATATATTTCAGACTTCAAACAATATACAGCTAAATTTGGTAAATAAGAAGGAAGATATCTCCTTGAAATCTACTCAATCTAATTTCCTGCCCTAGTAGAGACAAAACCATAATGAATTTAGGATTGTAGTATTATTGGGATTTTTTTCCTTCAGTCTGAAGCATCTAGTTTAACTGTCTACACTGGTTAAGTAAACATGATACTTTCCAAATCTCTATCTTCCTCTATTATGTGTAGACAACGTTGGACTTCTGTAACATTCATTCTATCTGGACCTGAGCCAGATATTGTATCCATCTAGATTCAGATTTAACTAAGCCATATGGATCCCAGAGACCCTGAGGAACATAAGAAGAGGAAAGGCCCCTCTGGGTGGCTCTTTAATCCAAGGCATAAAACAACTCTGAAAGCAAAGAAACACTTACTGCATAAAGAGAAATGGAAAGTTGGCAAAATAGAAAGATGTTTCAGATCTGATCTGACTAGTTTACTGCTCTTGACAAGAATTAAGTAAACTATGTCTCTCTCAAACGACCACTTAGCACTACAAAGACTCAGGATCCAATATTTCCTCAGTCTAATTTTATGAGTTGTTGGGAAACCTAGAGAACTGAGAAGCATATGAACACCTACGATTTGCACTGGCAATTAAAAGTCCTGTCCTCAAGGAGTTTTTTTCCAATGAAAAAAGACAACAACATCAAAAGAGGAAAAGGGGGAAAGGTGGAGAAATTCTCGAGTCTTAAGAAAAGTCAGGAGTTGGGGCAGTTAGTTGGTGCAATAGATAGAGCACCAGCCCTGAAGTCAGGAGGACCTGAGTTCAAATCGGACCTCAGACACTTCCTAATTATGTGACCCTGGGTAAGTCACTTAACTTCAAATTGCCTCAGCTAAAAAAGTAAAGAAAAGAAAAATGAGGAATGGAATGAAGCATGGATAGCTTGGGCCCATTCCCAAAATGAACCCCCCTGTAGGAATTCATCAGTGGAAGAACAGTGTTGACATTATAGAGGGATGTCCAGTAAAATGGTGGTGCTGAAGAATAAAAAACTAGATCTCAGCATAATAATAATAAAAATCTATAGTATAAGAATTACTCTTTTCAACTTTATAAGCACCCCCATTACTAGTGTCATCAGCATCAATAGGACCTCCTTTGTCAGTCTCAGCTTCACCTTCACTATCACTTTCACCATTCTTATCAGTATCATCACCAGCATCTCCAACCTTATCTGCATCACCATTACTCTTATAATCATCACCTCCCCCCTCTATGGCCCATTGCTATTGCTGTTAATTGAATCTGGTTCAACCATAAGTCAAAACAAGAAGACAATCAGACTGGTTAGTCCATCATCCAGAACATTAAGATGTAAATTGACTTTTCTTTACTGGCTTTGAAATAAGGCATTTCCTAGTCTAGATAACTAGGTAACAAGGGTTAGTCATGCAGACCGATAGAAAAAGTGAGCAAATGGCCACATGACAGGATTGAGAGGGCACAAGATTCTCCATATCTAAAGTATCTCCCCTATAAACTTCTACTAATGCTTGATATCCCCACTTAGTAGAATCATTCTGTTAAGTGACTAATACATTGACAACCCTTTTTAAAGCACAGATATGTGGAAGTTATTAACACTCTAGATCTCATTAAAGAAGGATGCTGAGAAAAGGGAAATGGGACCATTACATTTTAATGGGAGAAGGGAAAATCAGAGATGTACAACACAAAGGATGGCTGGGAGAGAGTGCTGATGTGCTTGGGAGGGGTAGTGTAATAAAGACTTCTTAAAATCTACAAATATTTACACAAGAGCACTGGGTCTTTGGAGTGGGATCACTCAGAAAGAGAAAAGAAGTCATGAAAAGGGAGGTGACATCATTGCCAAAGATAAACTTAGCTGACTTTCTATTTGATTTTCTTTTTCTATTTAGTGGTGGATCTATCTACACTTCTCAGATAAAGACAATAGTATATTATTCATGGTCCTAAAGATTGAGAGCTTGAATTAATCAATCAACATACATTTACTATGTATCATTATATTATATCATATCATGCCATATCATATTATATCATATAGACTGGGTACTCCAGGGGATACAAGAGAAAACATGACTTTTTTTTGTTTTGCTTTACTTTGAATAGTATTTCATTTTTCCAATTATACATAAAGACAATTTTAATGACTCATTTAAAAAAAAAAGAGGTCCATATTTTCTCCTACCCTCCCTAAAAAGGTAATATTAATTAAATTGAAATTAAACAGGTTTTCTATGTGCAATCAGATAAAACATATTTCTATATTAGTCATGTTGTTAAAAGAGAAACACACCAAAAAGAAAAAAAAACATGAAAAAGATAAAGAAAGTGAAAATATCATGTTTCAGTTTGTATTCAGACTCTTATCTATTCTTTCTCAGAATGTAGATAGCATTTTCCATCTAAGCATTTCCATCTAATTGGGAATTGTCTTAGATAATAGTAATTCTGAGAAGAGCTAAGTTATTTATAGTTGATCATCATACCATATTGCCATTACCATGTAGTGTTCTCTTGTTTCTTCTCACTTCACTTTGTATCAGATCATGTAAATCTTTCCAGGTTTTCTGAAATTTGTATGCTTGTCATTTCTTGTGGCACAATAGTATTCTATTCCATTCATATACCATAGTTTGTTCAGCATTTCCCAAGAGCAATTTCAATTTCTTCCATTTTCCTTTTCAGTTTCCAATTCTTTGCCACCACAAAAAGAACTGCTATAAAATTTTTTTGTGCATGTAGGTCTTTTCCCTTTTTATTATCTCTTTGGGATACAGGCCTAATAGTAGTATTGCTGGATCAAAGAGTATGCACAGTTATATAGCTCTCTAGTCACAATTCCAAACTGTTCTCCAGAATGGTTGGATTAGTTCACAACTCTACAAATAGCATATTAATGTCCCAATTTCCCCATATTTTGTCCAATATTTATCATTTTCCTTTTCTGTCATATTAGCCAATCTGATAGGCATGAGATTATCATGCTATTTTTAAGGAGGTATATGACTACCTAAGGAGAGAAGGGGGCAGGGCGGGAGGGAGGAGAGAGAAAGAGAGAGAGAGGAAGGGGGAGGAAGGGAGGAAGGGAGAGAGAAAAAAAGAGGGAAGGAGGGAAGAAGGGTGGGAGAGAAAATCAGATTGGATTGTGGTAGTCAAGGAAGACTTCATAGAGGAGCTAAGACTTGCACTGGATCTCTGCAGGAAAAGATTCAGTGCATGGGGGGTAATGATAGAATCACCCAGGCAGGAAATCTTCAATATTCACAGCTGTCACAAACCTTTCCCTTCTAAGTTCAATATTCCTAATCTTCCCCCAACAAAAGCAGCATAAATAGAATGAGACACCCAGGGTTTTATTGAAGGGCACCAAATTTAGAGGAGTAAGTTTTTGCTTTTCAGCAGTTAGAAATAATTGACTCTTCTACCTAGTTAATAAGAATATTTAATTTAAATAAGAAGTTATGGGACAGCTAGATGTCTTAGTGGATAGTCCTAAAGTCATGAGGACCTGAATTCAAATCAAATACTTAACACTTACTAGATGCGTGACCCTAGACAAGTCACTTAACACCAATTGCCTCACCCACCCACCCTCACCGGAAGAAGTTATGAAACTTCAGAGATAGTCCCTGATCTACCCTCAAACAAGTTTCTCTCTTCATAGTAATTTCAAAGTGCTCCAATATCCCTATTCTTAAAAAAATTAACTTTAAAAGTTTATTTGAGGGAAGATTTTGTGTCTCTTATTCTGGTATAACAATTGTTAGTTATTCCTTTATGCTTATGCCTAGCAATGAAGCCAATTTCTAGAGCCTTGATATATCATTCTAACATTGGACTACTAGAGGTACACTTCTTCCATCCCCACGGAGATATATTCATAGACTGAATATGAAGTCTATGAAATCTATGAAAATACCTGTGTACTTCAATAGAGAAGATGGTATAGTGCTGCCTTGGAAATATATGATGGATAGTCAGTCTCCTTTCCACTTTCGAGAAAGTGAAGATTCTCTTACTCTTTCCTATATGCTATGAAGACTTTTTAATTAGACTAAGAAGGAACTCCATAGATATATTAAAAAGGGAAATCTCCTACCATACCAGGCCATATCAAGGAGTATCCTTAAGCCCACATGGCTTCGCTAGACTGGCCTGTGTCTGGAATGAGGCACCTCCAATTTGTGTCTTTCTTCCTTTGGCATAGAGCTTTGTGAGATCTGGAAAAGCAGTTGGTATCTTCCTTTTTCCAGACACCCGAGTAGCAGGGTATCAGCTACCCAACTGACTACTCAAGCAATTTTGTTGGCAATAGCAACGGTGATAGTGTCAGAAACCATAGCAAATTGGCCAAGAGAGAAAGAGTTCCTCATAGAGAAGAAAATACAGAAAAAGGGGGGCACTTGACATTTATCAGATTGTACTAAGTGGAGGTGAAAGGTAAAATAGCTAATGGGCAGCCCGATTTCAAATATCCCAATCAGGCTTGTATATTAGCTTCTAAAACAGATTGCAATCATATTATGATTTCAATTGCTTAGTGTTCTCTTTTTGTATGGAATAAAAACTGCCTGTCCTGTACTTGATTCATATTTGTACTCTGAATACTTTTTTTTCTTCTTAATTCCTCTCTCTCCTTCTTGCTAGTAGAGCCTTTTTTGGTAAAGCCCAAAATAAGACTGTTCCTCAGAAATCAGAGGGGAGAGTGGAATTGGAGCACCAATAACTCGTTCCGCTATTGAGGAGACAGGCAATTTTATAGCAATGAACCCTGGGAAAATCAGGAGGGTAGCTATAGGACAAAAACTGTCAAGGTCATCAGCTCCTGTGCCCTCAGCCTGGTTGTGCCTGGCCATGCCTGGCCAGTGGAGTACTAAACTAAACTAGAATTATTGAAAATAACATTATTCTAAGAATGTGTGTGTGTGTGTGTGTGTGTGTGTGTGTGTGTGTGTGTGAGAGAGAGAGAGAGAGAGAGAGAGGAGAGAGAGAGAGAGAGAGAGAGAAAGTTTATAGTACATACAGTTTCTATCTGCACTTTAAAAATAACTAGCCAAATATCTGCTTTAATGATACTGCTTCTTGGGTGCACAAACTACTACTTTTCCTGTTTGTGAAGTTCTACCTCAAATTTATATGTAATTTTAGGCTTCTAATATAGATTTAGAGCTGGAAGAACCTTAAGAGGTCATCTGGTCTTACCTCCTCTTTTCACAAATAAGGAAACTGAGACCGAGAGAGGTTAAATGGCTTGCCTAAGGCAACACAACAGTATGAATTCAGAGGCAGAATTCAAACAATGATTTTCTGATTTAAAATCTAACTCCTTTCCTTTATACCAACAATCCCCTTTCCTAAATTTTCCTTAAAACTGTTCTTCAATCATTGGGGAAGAGTTATGGCAAGATGCTGAGTTAAGATCCCCTCCTCAAATAGGGAGATAAGAATAATGGATTCAGTAAGTAGTGGGTTAAGCCAATCTTGATGTTAGTGGGGCAAGGGAGTGTGTGTGTATGGGGGGGGCTGTGTCTTTTTAGTAACTAGATTTTCAAATACTAGTTTTAGTAACTAGTATTTCAATTCAAAGCTCATTCTTAAAGAATCAAATTCAGAGAGCCCAGGAAACCGTTCTTTCCCCTACTCTTTTGAAAAGGAACACTATCATAAGATCATAGGATTTGTAGTTAGAAGAGATGTTTTGTACCAACCTTTCATTTTATAGATAATGAAAGTAAGACCTAGACAGAAATGACTTCCTCCCCAACCCTCCAAACTGTGCTGTAATTATAAAGAGCACTACCATCCTCCTAGTTACTCAGTTCCATCACCTTTGTGTCCTAGGCTTCATTCTTACTCATACCACAACTCTCCAACATATCAACTCAGCTCTCAAATAGCTACAGCACTACCCTCCTATCACTTGGACTACTACAAGAGCCTTCTAAATGGTCTCCTTCCCTCAAGTCTCTACTCATTCAACTTACCTTTCACTTAGAGGTCCAGATGATTTTTCTAAGGTTTGATCTTGTCATCACTCTGCTCAACATGCCTAACAATTCCCTATTACCCCTAAAATAAAATAAAAGCTCTTCTCTTTGGCATTTAAAGCTCTTCATAACTTGGCCTCTTCCTACCTTCTCAGCCTTCTTAAACTTTACCTCCCTCAGTCCTGTTTGATACTTTCAATTCCTTGAATACGACACTCCTCTCATCTTTATCCTTTTATATAAATTGTGCCCTGTGTCTAGAAATGTTCTATTTCTTCACCTCTGCTGTTGTTCTTAATTCCTTCCAGGGAGCTGAAAGAATTCTTTATTAAGGTCTTTCCTAGAATTGACTCCCCCCTCAAGCTGTTAATGCTTCCCCTTTGATATTATTTTCCATCTACAAAGCATATATCTTGTATATGTCTAGTTATTTGTATATTCTCTTCTTCTACTGTAGGAATGATTCTTCAGATAGGGACTTTTTTTTGGCTTTTCTTTATCTTCAGTGCTTAGCACAGCACCTAACACATAGTTAGTACTTTAAAAAGGGGGTCGAGGAGAGATGGGAGTGCTTGTTGACTGATTTGCCCAAGGTCAAACTTGTAGTAAGTAGCAAAGCTGGGATTTGAATTTATGTTATCTAGTTCTTTCAGTAAGAGCCACATAATTTCCCTAAAGCAGGCATTCAAGCAGAAAGAAAAACAAGGAGATAACCATCTGCGGGGCAATGTTGGAACACAATCTTACCAAGTCTGGTAAGAGGGAACTATTCCATGAAGAAAGTAAGAGATATGTTTGAAACGATGAGGTATGAAGAGCAAGGAGATCAATTAGGAAATCAATGCAACAGACCAGTCACTTGGTGACAGGAGCCTGTACTAAGGTAGCCAGAGATAATTAGAATCCATTCTTTTTTAGTTGAAAGTTCCAAACTTCTCTACTCATTTCTCTAGAACTATTAACACCATGAAAGAGCGATTTGAGTTTCCCTTTTTTTTTTCCTCTGTCCTTTTCCATTCATAGGTAGAGAATAACCCAAAGTGGGGAAAGAGAAAACAAGAAGGAAGGACCAGACCAAATCATCAGCCCTGGACATCCAAAACAGGGATGTCTTGAGGTAAGTTGTGAGCAGTTTTATGGTATCCATGGGCAGTGGTGAATTGTGAAGCTCTTTTGCATGATGTGCTGTCCTTCCCCCTCTGGTTCCCCCTAGTGGACAGGCTATGAGATGCAAATGAAATCGAAGATATTTAATTCCCAGTTAATGAAGGACTTGTGTGATACATGACACGTATTTTAGACATCCATGTGAGACTTTCCATCCAACTCAAAGAATTAATATAATCATGGTTCTTAGGGAAGTCATCTTGCCATAAGAAAAGTCAGTAAATTAGTGATTAAACTTATACTGTACATAGAAACTGCATTGATCCTGGAGTCAGGATTTGGATTCAAATTCTGACTCCAGTGCTCAGTACCTGTGTGACCACAAGCAATTATTTAACCTCCTTGGCCTCAATTTGCTAATCTGTAAAATAAGGTAGTTGGGTCACTACATGGCCTCTGATGTCTCTTCTACCTCTGAATCTATCAAACAGATCCAAAAGCATTTATTTCTTGATACTGTGTCCTAGAAATTGTGCTAAGCAATGAAAACCCAAAGAAAAAAAGCAAAAACAGCCTCTCCCCTCAGGAATCTTATAGTATAATGGGAGGGACAACATGCACATAATAAGTAAAACCTTCTGCAAGAGATGGAATCTGAGTTGAGACTGAGTTGCTTCAAAGCAAGTCAGAGATTATCAAAGGCAGAAATAAGGAAGGAGAAAAATCCAGGCACTGGCAGGTAGGGGAATCCTGGGAAACAGGGGAGTATGTAAACAAATCGGGGTAATGATAGCATGCACCTCACAAGATTGCTATGAGTTTCTAATGAGAACATATAGAAAGCATTTTGCAAACCACAAAATGCTCTGAAAATGTCAGCTTGTAAAACTACTAATAATATTTGACACTTTGTGTTGATTCAAGGACTGGTAATCTTCCTACAGCAGGTCAGTTTGGGTCAGAAAGGAAAAAAAGCAAGACAGTAGATTGAGTGTTCACTCCAAACTCTCTGGAGAAAAAAAAAAAAAAAGATGCTCCCAGACTAGATGTGAGGACTGTGATCAAGAATCATGTAAACTATGGGCCTCTTCAACCCTCAATTAAAACACACTGCACATAACCCATATTTTCCACAGTATAGGAAATAAAGTAGCAAAATGGGAAGAGAGAATGCAGAAAAGGATTAGCTGAGATCGAATATTTTCTCCTTGGTTTCTGCTTGTCCAGGTCTGACTGGTATAGCTTATAATTAGTCTCTCCTTGCAGATGTGTGGTTCCAAAGACTTGTGGATTAAGGAGAAACTCTAGAATTTCTCAGGACCTGACAAGTTACAACCTGAAAAGCTACACTTAGTCCATTAAGGATTTTTCACAGTGACATTTGAGTGCAGCTCGGGAAATATGCCACCTTGCCATTTACCATTTTCAGGGCATGAATGTCGGAGAAGAGCTTGCTATGAAGAACAAATAAAATGGATTGCATGTATAGAGGTGAAATGATGAATACTGATAAATGTACTTCACTGAATGTCAGCAAATGTCACTGGAGAAGCCATTTACAGCTACCATAACAGCCTCACAACCCAACAAAGAGTAGCAAAAACAGGCAAAATGAACTGGGCGTATTCGCTTCCACATGAATAAGCAATCAGCGCTCTCAGAAGTTACACCAGAAAGTTGTTAAACTTGATAGAGGAAGCTTCTTTCAACCATGCTGACACGTACTCCAGATTGCTACAAAGGACCGGGGGTGGTGCGTAGACGTCATGGCGGCGGGCGGCGGCGCCTGGCAAGGTTTAATAGCCCCTTTTGGCTCAGGTGGGCACCTTTCATTTTTATGCCAGGACAATAACTCTCCTCTGAGAGGGATGCTTCTTGTTCCCACTGCTTGCTTAGCTGATCACGTTGTCTTTCCGTTCTCTGTCCCTGGCTATCCCTCCTGAACATCACCAATTCAGGCTTGAATCCAGCAGTGGCTGTTGGGTATAATAGGCAGAAGGCTCCATTAAAAGCCCACTATTTAAAACAAAAACAAAAAACAAAATAACTCCCCTCCCCAATATTCCCCACTCCTTGAGCCAAGTCTCTTGGGATAAGGTATTCATTCAAGTGCATGGATGATTGGCGATTGTGGCTGGAAGAGTTACTAGAAATGATCTAGAGCAACCTCTTTGTTTTAGGCTTAGAAACCTGACTACTCTTGAAGCAAAATGACTTTCCCAAGAACACACAGCCAGGCAGTTCCAGAATCAAGACTAGAACTCTAACCTCCCCCCTCTCAGTTGAGCTTTTTTTCTCAAAATTGTAATGTCTGGATAATTGAAAATCATTTATGAAATCCCTTGTTTCTATCATAATTGTTATTTAAATAGAGATGAAAGATTGTTAAGAACTTTCTCAAAGTTTCTTTGGAATTCACCTTATTCTGATATGTTCTCGTATTCCTCTCTAGCTTCACCAATATCTGTGCTTCACAGTGGAAAAGTGAAGATCATATTCTCAGAAAAGCTCTCCAAGGAAATATGAGACTAATTAAAATAAAATCCCAACCTCTACTGATTTTCTAATCTCCATGCCCCGCCTTCCTCTCCAATACACACAGTTACTCAATACTTTTCCACCTCCTTTTCAGGGATTAAAAAAAGCCTGCAATCTGTCTCTCTGCCTTTTTCTGTCTCTGTCATGTCTGTTTGTCTCTCATTGTCTCTCTGCCGGTCTCTGTCTGCCCCTTTTCCGCCTTCTCTCCTGTCTCCTTCCTATCTGTCTGTCTCTCTCCCTCTTTGTCTCTCCCTCCCTCTCCCCCTCTCTCTGTCTCTCTCTCTTCCTCTCCCTCTCAGACACACACACACACACACACACACACACACACACACACACACACACACACACTGCCCAGACAAATTAAGGTCACTTCAGTTCCAGCACACCATCCATAGGACCATACAAGGAGCCTTTTGTTGAGTACACATCCTAGATTCTGTCACCAAATGTGCTAATGGACAAACTTCCTTCTCTCACTCTTCCACCATATGTTTACCTTTCATGAATTTGAACAGAATATGTTTTACAACCTGAGAAATATGGACTCTTGGGAAAATAGATCTCCCTTAGATGAACTTGAAGGGGAAAGGGAGATTCAGCGGAGGGGAAGAGGTGGGAGGCATAGGAGACATGCTCCTTTTCAACAAAGTTTATTTACAAGACTTGCATAATAAGTATTTTATTTTCTTGAATAAGGTGCTTCCTGAGTAAGATCCTTTGCCCTGGTCTTAGGAAATCAAAAGACATTTGTTTATGATTTAAATTGAACCACGTTGCCCCATAGTATTGACTTTACTGCTTGGTTTAGGAAATAGCAGTGGGTATTTGAAGAGAAAAATAAGATTTCCCCACACACACCCTCACTCTCTGGGAGGTGCAAGTAGAGGTGGGAGAGGAAGGGAGGAGTAGTACCAGAATAGCAAAAAATACCAGAACACCAAAAATGTTCTGATCCCTTTAGAATGTCCATCGATGCCTTGTTACCACATGACATGCCTTAAGCAGTCTCCTTAGACCACAGAGTTTAGAGGCATTTATGGAGGGTATCTCCCACAGTAGTAATTATGGCCTGGGCTCAAAGAACTGCTAAAACCCAACAACATTAAAAGAACAACAACAACAAAAACTCCTTGATTGTGGATTTTCTCTTGTTAGTGGTTTTTGTTCATTTGTTTGGTCAACAAATTTAAATTCATATATGAATATTCACACCAATTCCAAAGAAAAACTATAGGAGTTACCAAATACATCCAAGTTATTCTTATGAACAGAAAGTGCAAAGCAAAAGAAAGAGTTGAGAATCTAATATTGGTGTTGCTTTGTATCTCTGTGACTACGAACAGGCAAACTATATTCTCTCCATTTCATAACTGAGGAAAATGAAGGACAGACAAGTTCCAGAAATACATCTATCTGTCAATGAGTGGTGGAGACTCAAACATACTGATTAGATCAGCCATTTTAGTCATGTGTCAATACAGAGTATAAGTGTATAACAAGCCTTGGTCTAGAATGGGAAGAGATCTGAGGCTATTGAAAATAAACTCATTTTGTATGTTTTATAAGGGGGTTGCTGATGGCTTAATGAATGGAATGTTTGTCCTGGAGTCAGGAAGACCTGAGCTGAAACTTGGTCTTACATACTTACTAAACTGTTCAATCCTGGGCAAGTTATTTAACTTCTGTTTTCCTCAGTTTCTTTAAATGTAAAATGGAGATAATAAACAACTTTTACAGTATTGTTGAGAAGATTAAATGAGACATTTACAAAAATGTCTAGTTGGGCACATGATAGATTTTATATAAATGTTTATTTCCCCTCACACTAATAGGTGAGGAAATTAAAGCTCAAGGAGCATTAAATAGATTGATCAAGATCACCCAGGTAAGAATAAAAATCAGGATTTGAATCCAGTTCCTCTGATTCTTTTCATTTTACATTTCTGACTTCCTTTTTCAGTGATCCTTCCGTACCCCCAATCCATCCCATTCCCCATACTGGCCCAGTGTTTGAAAAACACTCCAGAGACAATATGTTGTAGTACAAATCATACTCACATTCTCTTATATAATTACATAGTCTTACAGGTAGAAGACCCTACACTTCCAAACCAAGTGACTCAGAACAAATTGTTTTTACTATTGTGCCTCAATTTCCCCATCTATGAAATGAGGATAACACATTTTCCATCTTCTTCACACAGCTGTTTATTGAGCTTTTGTGTATTGAGCCCTCTGAAAATCCTATGTTATTATGGAAATATGTTCATTTTTTATAAAATAAGAAGAGGATACATAAAAATGCAAAGTATCTCCTAGTAAGAGTTAGTCTCTATTTTGAATACATGATTTGGAATATCTTGAAAGACTAAACAATATCCAGTACCTCAATGGGAAAAGTACATCTCCAAAACAAACTTGTCACTGTAAGGCTTTCTCAAATACTCAATAAGAATATTGGCCTTAAAACAGAGAACTGGATATTACGAAGGAGAGAAAGTAGTAATGAGACTTATAAAAAAATGCCATATTCCCTTTAGGGAAACATGTCAAGCTGGGAAAGTAGAAAAAAATTTTCGTTGAGCCTGGGACTCTAGTGTTTCAGTATCAGACAAGGGTAGGTAGGGGACTCTCACTTGCTTAGAGAATCTAGTTTCTGGCATTAAAGCATACTAGAAGTTGATTTACCTTGTTCTATTTTGAGACCGTGCACATTCCCAAATCATGTGTAGGAAAAAAAAAAGTCATGTAAGTATTCTGAGTGTAACTAGAATTAAAGAGTATCTCATAAAAGAGGACAATTGATGGTTGGGTTTGGAGACCCAGACAGATGATCTGAGCAAATTTTGACCATTTGAAGCAAAAAATAAATACTGCAAGCTGAAGAGGTGGAGAGGAGTGCAGGAAGTTCAGTGGGGTAGACTAGGTTGAATTATTTAAGTGACTGGGCCTATGTAGTCTGAACCTTTTGTTTGAAAATGCATATGTCATTGGTGCTGTTACAAATTTAAAGCCATCTAGTCATTCAAATATGGGGGGGAGGAGACTTGAGAGTAAACCCCTAATGCCGGTCTAATGGGGAGAAGGAAATGGAGAAAGCTCTCATCTTCCTAAGGGCTGCCTGCTGAGTTGGAACCAGCCCTGCTTCTGGATGGATGAAAAGCAGAGAACTGTGGACCTCATTATCACACACATACACACACACACACACACACACACACACACACACACACACACACCCCTACCTACCTACCTACCTACTAAATAACAATGTTTGCAAGTGAAAACTCCCATTTTGCAGATAATTATTGAAACTAAAGGTGATATTTAAAGAGTTAATTTTTTTTTTTAAAGTGCCACCAAAATTTCCCCCTCTGTGCTTACAAAATCCTCTGCACTCTTCTGTTCAGCTATGTTCTTAGAAATGTATATTTGCTCCACAGAATCATTCTTCATCTTTTTCATACAAATAGTCCCCCAAGCCAGCTAATTGTGCAAGTAAACTGGTACAAGAGCAGAGCCAAAGTACATTTCTTTAGACTGTCCCCCAATCCTGAAAATTTTGGGAGCATGTTTCAAAATAGCTCTTAGGGGCACCCATTGAGTTTCCCCCCCAAATCTCCCATCCATTATAATCCAAGATCACTTTCTAAACTCTTTGAAATGCTTCACTTCACCTCTTTCCAAGTAACTGATTTGCTCCTGGTCAGTGGAGGAAAAAGCACAATTTAAGGATGAGGACCTTTCAAATGAAATGAAAGTTAAAATGAGTTTTCCTCAAATGGACCGGGGTGAGGTGATATGAAGCCAATCTGACAAAGTTTCAACTCCAAAGTTTTCAAAATATTAGAAATCTGTGCATATGGATAGCTATAGCTGTATCAAGACTCTTCTCCGCATGCCTGGGATTTAAGGTTGGTGCAAGTCTTAAATTGGTAGAGGTGTTAAGTCTTATGAGATAGATTCGCTACATTTATGTATTTAAGGAAATGCTAATAAACAAACAGAACATGTATTAAGGTGGCGATGCTTCCTCTTGGAATGAAAAATAATTCTCAATTTGCATTGCTTATGGCATAAATTAAAAACAAAGTGCTCTTTTGAAAGGCTCTGGTTACCAGGCAGCCCTCAAACTCCAACAGAGCCTAGTCTTTGACCCCGATTCTGTGCTCTCCTCCAAATAGATGGCATTAAACCCTATTGCTCAAAATCCGTACCCATGGTCATCTTACCCACCTAAGCTGAAGAACAGTGCTTTTCTTTCCAAAGATTTCCCTTGCTCTGTACTTAAGGTTCCATGTCAAAAGAACCGTATAGTTCCAAGGGGGAAAATCCGTATATACTTTGCCCTTTTTTCTTAATGGCTAAACATTGTAATGGTAGCTAAATAGAAATTCTTGTCTGTTAATAGGTGCCTTTAGTTTGTAATAAATAGGAATGCTAATGACTCAAATTTGGTATTTGGTATGCATTAGCGTTTGGAAGGCTTTTCTTCAGAGACCTCATTGGCATGCAATATGGCAAGCTTCCTTTGAAACATATTTATAAAATAACTACAGTATAATTAAACCAACAAAGCCATCTTTTAAGTAAGCTTAAAAGCTCAGTTTTTTCACTCTGTAAAAAATTCATTTTAAAGGGGGAAAATAGTTTTGTCTCAACCCCCACTCTATATTTCATTTTGCATCTAATATTTCCTTTGCATCTACAATCTTTGCCTATCTATTTCTTTTTGACAACTGTGATTATTAATAAAGTGCTCGTGAGAGAGATGCTTCATAGAGTCTTCAACAAGAATACAGTGGAGTTTTTTTTTTTTATTGTTGTTGTTGTTAATGGGAATTGTAACCTATCTTGACAGATACAATGTATAAGATGGGCTTTCCCCCCTTAATTGTTAATGTTGCCGTGCTGAACATGCAAGGAGAGGATCAACAGATATGGCAGGTAATAATCAGAGTGGATGTTATTTGATACAATGTAACTAAAAATATTTTAAAGCCATAAAAGCAATAGATAAACAAAAGCAATTACGTTTAATTTTGCGTTCGGCATGTGAGCGGCTGTCGTTGCTGCTGGATTGAATAGACGAGGAGAAAACTCGGTGAGAGAGCTAAGGCTGCTTGGGACACAGAAGCCTTTTTTACCTTTGCGTAATCGCACCGGGGCGGACTTTACCCGGCTCTGCTGGGACTGCAACTCCGCTTCAGGTTCTAGCTTTCTGACTGGGGAGCGTTGTCGGGGAGCAGGTGCCAAATGAATAGTAATTTAGAGCAATCTACGGCTCAAGTTCACGGAGTTTTCAGCAGTTTTATAAACCTAAACTTACACGCCCGAGCACAAACACTCTCTCACACACACAAGAACACTCCTCACCTTCGCCCAATCTCCGGATGGAATACTAGGCTTTTTCTCTTAAAAAAGAGGGGGGGGGGAGATATATTTGAGGCTCCTGGAAGGTCCCCAGGCGGACGCCCGAAGGGGGCCTGAAGTTTTCGCCTTTGAACCCCCACTCGCTGCCCTCTGCTCCTCCCGCTTGGTACTAGTCCCTTTACCTTGGTCTTTCGCCGAGGGGATTTAATCCTTCAACCCCACCTCCAGCACTAGGAATAAACACAGTTGACATCATTGTTATAATCTTTATTTAAAACTGTTACCAAGGTTACAAATTGCCGTGCCTCGCATGCAACAGGTTCCTCTGAAGCAGTATCATTACAGATTAACTGTAATGTGTAGGATTAGAATAAAAGGCATAAGGGATTATGTAAAGGGGGTGGGGTGGGGGGCTCGAAATAACACACGCATCTTGACTCGCAGGCTCCAGCCGGGGGATAACGCTTTGACGAAATGTGCCCGGGAAATGTTGAGCTCTAAAATAGGATTCCTTCCCCGGGAAGGTTGTGATGACCATGGGTATTTGGGGAAAAGAAGGAAGGAATGAGCGCGCCGTGGGCTGTGGGCGGCGGCGACTACGGCCATGGTGGGATAGTTCGGGATCATCAGTGGGGTTCTGCGAAGCTGTCCCGGGTTCTTGTTTTCCCTGAGGCCCAGTCTGGGAGCCAAGAGTAGGGAAGAGAGAGCAAGGACTTATTGGCGACGTGGGAAGTACAAGGATAAGGAGAGGGCGGGAAGTGGTGGAGGGAGGGTGAGGGAAAGAGAAAGGGGGGGGGGACCGCTGGTGCTGAAAGGGTTCGTAGGATAGTCTCTGCTCTGGGTAAATGATCCAGTTGACATGAAAAGCTGCTCATAATGATGGATGTTGGGCAACACGCACAAAAAGAGACTCGCCGTGTTTATCCCTATTGATAGCATCGCATTGAGATAGAGAGCGTCCGCGCGGTGCAATCGAGGCCGAGCCTCTGCTTTTCTCGCCCCCTGGCTGCGTCTCTCTCCGTCCTCATAGCACGCCCCACTGAACCCTCTCGTTCCCTCCGCTGCCTTTTCGGAGAGGGAATGAGGCGGGCGAAAGTCATGGATTTGCGTGTAGCCTCCCATGGGCAGACCTGAAGGTGTAGGAAGGAAGGGAGGGTTCTTACAGCGTTCCCCAAAGGGCAAAAGGCTCCGAGGCCTTTGGGAGTATCGGGATCTGGAGTTCAGGCCAAGCGAATTGGAGTTCGAAGCAAGGGATTGCAGGCTCAATACAGCGACAAGAGAAAGTAAAGGAAGAGCCAGCCCTGACTGTACCCTCTGTTCCCCATAGTGCTGGTGCTGTTTTAGCCACGGCCATGCGACTTTCTTGGGCCACCCGTCCCTGCAATGTTTGCTGCAAGTCTGGGCCTCACCATTTCCCCCTAGGTACTAGCGAGAAACGGTTTATTCCACTACCCCCGCCCCAGACATTCCAGTCTTTTCTGACAGCCAACCTGCAACCCAAATTAGCCTACCATGCCCCGACCCGGTCTGTCTCATCCCCTTGGGGCCAACTCTGGGACAGGCCCTGGGCCTACTGACGCACCGCGCCGGGGTGTTTTCCTGCTGAAACGGAGGGAGAAGGACTGGAAAAACAAACAGGGGTTGGGGTTGGGGCCCGATCTCAGGAAGTGCGCAGTGCGGATTGAACGCAAAACAAAGACCTCTCCTTGGCCGGGTCACCCCGCGGTGACCCGGGAGACAGCTGAACCTCTGGGCGTCGGGGTGAGCCTCCGCCTTCCAACCACTCAGCAAGCTACTGGCAGCCAAGCTCCCAGGTGCACTGCTGAGCCGGGGACAAGCGGGCGGGGCCAGGCTTGGCCCGGGAATCCATTCTGGTTCCCTCAAGCTCAGCGGCCAACATTTCCAATATGGAAAACCAGAGAGTCGTTTGCTCCTGTTTCTAGGCAATGCACAATCCTTGGTCAGCTGTTGGGGAGTGCGTGCGTGTGTGTGTGTGTGTGTAAGGAAAGAGAGAGAGAGAGAGAGAGAGAGAGAGAGAGAGAGAGAGAGAGAGAGAGAGAGAGAGAGAGAGAGAGAGAGAGAGAGAGAGAGAGAGAGAGAGAGAGAGAGAGAATGGCCTACCCTCCCAGCCTCCTTGGCTCGATCTTGGCAAGCTCTGAGAAACCTCCTTTCTTCCTTTCCAACCTTTATTTGAGGAACTAGGGGCTGGAGGAAGGGGTGGGGAGGCTGTCGTGAAAAAGAGTTTTCTCCCTAGTTAAGAAGTAGGTGCCCAACTTTGTCGTCCTCTCGCCTCTGGCGAGGAAAAGGGCCCAGGCTAAGGAAACGACGGGAGGGGACTCTTGCAAACAGCTGTTCCTCATACATATTTCATTATACAATCAGATAATGCGTCCCACCACCTTCTCAATTATTCACAGATAAACATTTTCAAGACGTTTTGACATCTGTCTTGGTGCCTGCTATTAATTTAGTAATCACTGTAGTTAAAAATGTATGGGATTTTTGCCGTAAGGCACCTCCACTTCGCTTTGCGGGCAGGGCTGTGTAAACGCAGGACACACGCGTGTGAATGTACCTCTCCCAGTTGGGATAGTCTTCCGGGCGCATCGGCGCTCTGTTGGCAAAAGGAATTAAAAGTACATTTTCATCATTTTATTGTATCTGTGAGTTTTTGCTTCTTGATGCTACAAGATACAATAATTTTCAATTTCAGGGCAGAGTGCAGCCTGAAAAACTTTTAGTCCTGGCGCAGGGTTGTAGGTCTCTGCTAGCTCTGAAGTTGCTGGTCGGGAAGACAGACGGACAGAAGAACAAATACTTTCTCTGGCAACAGAAAAAGGAAGGAAAACAGCGCATCACTACAAATGGTCCCAATCTTGATTTCCTGGCCCAAACTAAACTACCACAGCTCCAAAATCACGGAAGAAAATAATCTCTGTTCAGTGGCTTCCATCACGATATTATAGCTCATTAGGGAGTGGGGGAGACCGGGACTAATCACATTTCTGTTTCGGTGGAAAATGCATAAACAAGTACATACACGAAGATCTATTCACAGATATACATGCTCATATAGATATTCACAGACTTACATTCACAGGAGCGTTCATTCATATATTTACACGCATATATTTAAAGCCATATATACACTTGTATACGTGTTTAAATCTTCAGAGCAAATAAATCTGAAGTTAAGTGAATTGTTTTTTATTGTTTCAAAAATAAACTCCCGTTATAAAGAGCTTATTTACTTCTCAGGGCAGAGGAGGATCTTGTAATTATTAAAGTTTTTTTTTTTCCTATTTAAGGGATAAATAAACAAAACGAGTTTGCAGAGATAAAGCTCTAAATCTGTAGAGAGGAGAAGATAAAGTATCTCAGAGGGAAGCTTTTCTATTCGTTTTCACATTTCTCCTTGAATCTCTTTCTGGCTCTATAGCTCTCCCTTAATGCCACTTTCTCTTCCTATTTTTTTTTTCTAAATTAAGTTTCATTCGTCGACTATCTCAGGGATTTACTGAAAACAAGGGGTAGAAGTCCAGCGACCGTTAGTTGGTTTAAATGAATTAGTTTGTTCTTTTATTTAAAAAAAAAAATACAAATAACAACAACAACCAATCTGTTAAGAATAACTTATTAAAATTTCTAGGAGTTGCGGGCACCTCGAAAAAAATTTTTAAAAAAGTTTATCTCTGAAAAGGAATATAGGATAGAAAAGTTCCCTCTCCGATCTTCAGGGCATTTACCTCACCAAAAACTTCTTGACTAGTGCCTTTTTGCAGAGTGGGAAGCGGGGAGAGGTGTTATAAACTCTCTGCAGCAGCCTGGAGCTCTCCTTTGCTGTAAAGGGAACCGACATTTTCTCAAGCCTTCTGCTAAAGTCTTTCTTTTTTTAAAATTAACCTTTCCCAGGCTTGCCTTCGACTTTCCAACGTTCTTGAAGGGAGGGAGAGATTCCAGTTCCTCCCGGAAGAACTAAAGGTGAGGAGGGAGAGAAGCCGGAAGGGTGAGGTTGGGGAGGGGGAGGCCTAGTCGGGGTTCTCACCGTGGATAAAGGTTCTGCACAAAAGAACGCCAAATTAACTGACCGAGAAGTGGGGTGGGGGAAGGCAGCGGTTGCGCCACGAATGGAGTTGACTTGATCCATGTGAGGCAACAAAGAAAACAAGCCTGTAGGTTAATTCGGAAAATCACTGTCCTTTCCATCCTCGCCTAGCACTAAGTGGAAAGAGATGCCATCCTGTGACATTTATACACATTCTTTACCCACTCCCAACCTCTGGGCTCCTACCGCAAAGATCTCCAGCTATGTAGTCAAGCAGCTCCGAATGATCACGGCTGAGAGAGCCCCAAAACGCGAGAGGCAGGAATAAAACTAAAAGGGTAACAATAACAACAACAATAATAGCAACCATATCATAATCATCATCAAAGAAGTCATGTCTTCTAACTGTTCTTTGGACTTGGAGCTGACAGGGGAAGAAAGGGGGTTTTGGGAGTTCGGACTATAGGACCAATTAAACCTGCCAATTTAGAGGAAGGAAGAATGAAAAGAAATGGAACAGGAGAGAGGCGAAGACATCCATTTCCGGATTATATTCTGATCTGGGCTGAATGTTTTCACTGGGAAACTAGCTAGGGTTTTATTTAAAAGGATACTCCAGAAAGTTGGTCCGCCCAAACGTAGGTCTGAAATGTTTCTCCCAGTACAAACAGATTTTTATTTTGAAACATGCCCCCAACTGAGGGCTGGGTTGGGGACGTCTCGGCTTTTCCATTCCACCCATACCACACAAGGATTGGCATTGGACGAAAGCAGTGTACGACTTGCCGGGTTACCAGGATCTTCCTGAAGCTCATTCTCTTTCTTTCTGTCATAGAAGTCTGATTTTCCCCCCTCCACTCAAAAGCAAACCATTTTCCTTGTGTCAATGTGTGCACTGAGGTGTGTGGTTAAAAATAATTGCGTGTGTGTCAGGGAGTCCGCGTGTGTTTGTATACTCAGGTGAATTAGGTGTATATACACTTGTACTTTAACTGGCATTTGTGCACATTTCCTCAGACAATTCCCTTGTATTGCATAATAAAATACATTTTCATATGTATATTCCCCTGTGTGTATTCATTGACATGAGGAAGGGGAACTGAATGTGTAGAAAAGTGCACCTGTGTCTGGTTTTAAATGGGGTTTTCAGTCTATAAGTGATCGGAAAGCTCTGAAGCGAACTTTCCCCCAGTTTCTTCTAAAAACCAAACCTCAGCAGAACAAGATCTATGATTCCTATGACTAAGTTACAGAGACCTCAAACCAGAAATGACTAGGATTCTGTTCCAGAATCCATTCTGTTCCGACTGCTTCCAGGCCTCGATACAATGGTGAGGAGGTTGCTATTCAGCTCTGTTCCCTCCATTGCCTCCTCCAGAGAGCCTGCCAAGTCTCTAGCTAACTTCCTTTCCCCTACCTACTTGTGTCTAGCTAGGGCACTGTTCCCTCTCTGAAGAAATCCATCTTTTTCCCTGTTTTCCCCACTCCTCTATGGAATCCACTTTTCCTCTCTCCCTTTTACTCATCTCCACAAACACATTGATTGAGAAAACCCAAAAGGACAAGTAGACAAGAATGCCATGGGACAAAATGGGATGAGTTCTCTGGTGCATCATGTTTAGTCCATGCGGGTTGTGTCTATTATCTTCTAAATTAGCACTAAACATCTTTTTTTTTGGGGGGGGTCCATTTATCTAAGTTTTTCTAAAGAGTTTAGGTAGGGAGAAGTGTTGGGAGAAATAAATCATGACCTCCTCATCTGACCTTCATCTTGGACTGACGGGAGTGATTACAACGACAGGCTCCCACTAAGTTTTTCTGCTCCCTAAACAAGTTTTTTGGGGTTGTAAAGAAGGGTGAGGTAAGTGAGAGAGCATGTGAAGGGAATTTTCCAGTCTCTGGAGAGTGCCGGAATTTGTAATTTGTAATGGATCAAGACCCACCCCCCTTATCCAGATCCCTCCTTACCAACCCAGCCTCCAACCTCTCTCCCCCCCCAATACCTTCCATATCTTCTAGTAACTACCACATCCTCTAGGTAAGTTGGGAAGAGTACTGCTGGGGTATTAGGACCACATGGTAGGAAAGTCTCTGGGGACAGGGAGGGTGGAACTTGGATCTTGTCCCCCCGGGGATGAGCCTAGTCCTGCATTAGGCCTGGGGATGGTCTAAAAAGGGTGAAATGAGAGTAGAGGTGAAGCCACTGGGAATGAAACAAGAAAGAAGGTCTCTAGAGAGCTGGTTAGAGAGGGATCCCTAGCTATGCTTTTCTTTCTTTTTTCTAGATCCTCTTCCCTTCTCTATTCAGGGAATTCTAAGGAGGGCTAAAAACACTTGTCCCCAAGATAGGCTTTTACCTCTTTCTCCAAGAGCTGGGAATATATAAGAATGAAATTGTATGCTTATGACTAAGATTGTGTAGGAGTGTGTGCACAAGACTTTGTGTATGGTAGGTGGGCATTCCTATGTTCTCGTGTCCATAGATATGTATGTCTTTGCAACTCCTTATGAATATAAATGCTCCTCATGCATTGTGAGCTATGTAGACATCTAGGCTGGCTGTTACCTGTGACTTGTTCATATGTTTATGGAATTTGGGTGCCTTGTTTGTCGCTGCTTATATACGAGCTTGATAGAAAATAAACACCTTTTTTTCCTTCCCTCCCTCCTCCCCCCACGAATATGTCAAGAAAGAGTTGAGTTCCTAAAGAAAGCTTCTCTCATATTCTCTGATCCCAAGTCTCCATCCCGATTCCCCCTTCTACACTAAAACAAAAAAGGAATTGAAGGTCTCAAGCTGCCCATGCCCGAGATTGGGCAGAGGAAGGCCCCCAGAAGGAGGCCCCAGCTCTTCAAAACAAAGCCACAGAGTTGTTACTTTTGCAGGGTCAGGAATAGCAACACGCCTTTCTTTTAAAGTCATTTCTTTAGGGGATGGGATGCGGAAGGAACGGAGATCAGGGAGAACACTAACCTGTGCACCTTTGATTTAGCAGCATTACATAAAACAGCAGTGTAGGAACAGGGCTAGAAGTTAAGCTGAGAATACGAATAGAGGTGGGTTGGAGATGTTTGGCAAGTGGGGGTGTGTGTGAGTAGAATGGAAACGGAGGGTGGACGATGAAAGTGGGGTGGACGTCAGGATAGAAGGGGGAATGGCGATGAGGAAGGGATAGGGTGGGAATGGAGGTAGGGAGGGGCGGGGAAGACGACGCTGTGGGAATAGGGATTGAGATGAGCTAGGGTAGGAATGTAGGTAAGAATGGAAATAGGCTGGGGAGAAGGTGAGGATGTAGACCGTAGTGAGCTAGGGAAATGTAAGGGTTCGGGATGGGGGATAGGATCAGGGCAGAGAGATTATTTATATCCCTACTTCCCAGATGTACCACCCAATGTTACATTATGTTCTGACTCCTTAGCACCCCAAAAGAGAACAAATACGACTAATGATTTATTTATTTAGGGGGTGAGTGGGCTAGAAAAAAGAGGGGAGGCTGGGGAGGAGATGGGGGAGGGAAACCTCGAAGGGAAGGCGCTCTGAGAAGTGAAGGAAAACATATGTGTAACCTCAGCCCCCAGCTCTCAGCTGACTAACAGGTTAGTTAGACGGGTGAGCCGGCATTCCGCAGGAAAAGGGGGAGGGGGGAAGGAGACAGACAGACAGAGAAAGAGGGGGAGAGAGACAAGGAGAGGGAGGGAGAGAGAGGGAGAGAGTAGGAGAGTGAAAGCGCGAGAGAGCGCGCCAGCGGGTTTTTAAAGGAGGCACTTTTACTTCCTAATGAATATTTATTCTCCGCTCCTGCCAGCGCCCGGCTTCCCTTACCTTACAGCAGGTAAGATCCTTCCTGGTTCCTGGTGCCGCGTCCCGAGCCTTGTGCCGGACTCTCTGGTCTCCAGTCCCGTAGCCCTGCTAGGTGGCGGACCAGTTCTGGGCTGTCATCTCTGGGTGGTGGAGGGCAGTCAGGTTAGCAAGAGAGTGGGTCCCCCTAGCCCTAAGTGGATGTGGAAATGTGAGTATACGTCCCGTCCGTCGCAGGCGTTCTGCTAGATGTGTATGTATGTATGTATAAATATATATGCATATAAAACATACATATATGCATATATTTATATAGTATGGGGCCCATAATGCAGTACTTATATGGATTTGGAGTGTGGATGGTCTACTTGAGTGAATTTGTGTGTGTGTGTGCGTGTGTATGCTGCAAGCTCTCTGGAGACATTTTCAGACTTTTACCTCCGGTTGCACTGGCTTTCTGTACACTTTTTTCTTACCCTTTTTCCGCTTCCTCTTCCCCCACCCCCTTCACCGTCCTTCACCTCACTTCTATCACTACTTTTTTCTCCTGAGTTGCTATTTTGTTGCCTATTGTGTGGCTTCTGCGACCTCCCCCCTCCCCACCGGTGCCCGATGATCGTTCTCACTTCAAAGAAAGAGAATAGTTCGGTTTCCGCCTAAAAATTTGACACAAAGCTGGCTTCTTTTATAAAAGGGGTCCCCTCGTCTTCTCTTTGTTGTTTTTCCCCCTTTCTTCGGGGCCTCCAGCCAGAGACTAGATCCCAGCGCTCCCCCCTGGCCAAGGGACACCTGCGCCAGCAGTTGCTGGGGAGTGAGGGGGTGGGGGGGCGGGGAGGCTTAGAAGTAATGGCGATTTAGGGTCCGGAGTCAGGGGCTGTTGTTTCCTTTAAAAGAGGCTAGACCAGGGCTGGCTCATGGAACTCTGCCTAACTCGACACAAACTTAAGTCCACCCTTCCCTTACGAAATAGATTGTTTTTATTTATGTCAAAGGGATCGAAATATACAAGTGACAGGAAAGGAGAAGTGAAGAGATGGAGAGCGGGAGAGAAGAGTTGCCCTGACATATAAGAACATAAAGACTGTAAAAGCGAACTTACCCCGTCACCTGTTGAGAGTCCCTTTGGGGCCAGTGGATCTGGGAGTTATTGTGGTTGGGGGGAAAGTTGGAGAAGAGAAATTGTTTCCGTTCCCTCCAACTGCACCTCAATCTGACCTTCCTGGCCCCCATCCTTATTCCTGACCCACCGCTCCATATATGGGGAGTAACTTTTTTCTCTCTGGCCCCTTTCTCCATCCGCCTCTCTTTGCTTTCCTCCCTCTTTACTCCACCTCCTTCTTTTCTCTCCTCTTCTTTCCCTTCCTTTCACCTTCCCTCCCGTTCCTCTCCTATCTGGCAATCGGGCTCCTGAGGACCAGGCCTGACTGGCACTGTGCGCCCAGATGCTGCCTCTCTGCCTGGCCCGGCAGGCCGCTTATCTTAAGCCTGGAGAGTCTTTCTAAGCGATAGCTAAGAAGTCAAGAGCAGCTTCGCTCTCTTTCTCCCCACTGCCTTTCAAGCCCACTCCGTTTGTTATTCTTCTGACACTTTGTCCCAGCTCAGCGTCCGGCCACGGGCAGGACAGGGACAAAGCCCGGGGAGCTGCCCCTCTCTCTTCGACTCTAAATCCCCTTCGGGGTCAGTGAGCTGCAGGCCTGCGATTTGCTGGCCTCTCGTTTACTCCCTCTCTTAAAGCTCTGGATCCCCCCCCCACCTCCCGACCCCTCTCTTCTCTCTCTCAGACCCCTACGTCCCCTCCCCTTTCCTCTCTTTCCATCCCCTCCCCCAATGTCTCTGACTTACAGGGTCTAAGTGTCCCCCTTCCTCCCCATCATATCTCTGCAACTTGGGCCCTCACTGCTTCGGTCCCAGTTTGTACTATGCATCAACTTTCGGGGTTATCTGTCTCTTAACTCATCTTCTGTTCCCAGCTAGAGGGAGCAGATAAGCTCTCCACTTCGAGTGTAATTTTGTGGGGATTCTCTTCCCTATTCTCATCTACCTCCACCTCTGATCATCCTATCTGATCTTTATGTTTTCTGCGCTTTGAGTTCTTGCCCATAGAGTTTTGGTGGGAACAGCAGACAGCGATTCTAAAAATGTTATCCAGTTATGGCTTGATTTGGAATAGTGGAAGTGGAATGGTTGGTTGCAGGCCGCTTGTGAGGGAGTGAGGAGAAAGTTCGGGATTAACAGAGAAGAGAAAACCTCAGAAATAGGAAGGACCGTCAAGAGAAAGAAGCAGAGGTCAGGGAGGGGCTTGTTAAGATGATGGATCAATTGTCTTGCCCTGCAAGAGAGAGCCCGGATGCGAACTTTCTATGAGTCCCTAAAAAAAAAAAAACAAGGAAGCCCGTTCCTCTGATCATCTTTGAATCCGAAGGGCGGAGGCCCACGTGAGCCGCTGTCCTCAAGTTCAGCAGCTCAGCCGGCTTCTAAGAGTTTGGAGGATCAAGGGACTGGGTACAGTGACGTCCCCAAGGTCCTTCGAAATCGGGCGGGCACCGAGGGCTGGAGAATATAGTGGGGGGAAATGGAGTCCCCACCCCCAGAGAGTGCTCGGAGTCCCAGGGCTTCTGGGTCCTTGTGCTTGGAACTTCCACTGGGTCCGGAAACGCAAGGGCAAGAAAGAACTCAGCTCAGCCCCAGGGACGAAAAAGAAAGCCTCGCTTCCCTCCTCTAAGGGTCTTCTTGTAAACCTAATTTCTAATCTGAGCCTTAGAATTTCTTCCAAAAGAGACCCGCAGCCCTCTTCAGAGATGGTGCTGGTTTAGCTGAACCAGTCTTTCCGTTCTTTCTGCGGCCTCTGCTGCAACCCGCGCTGAAGGCACTGGGGGCAGAGGAAGCAGATTCCAGGCACTGCCGACTGCGGGAGGCCTTGGCTCTGCACTCCTTGAGGACCGTTGAGGAAGGGTGAGACACCAGGGAAGCTAACCATCCTCTTCTGGTGGAGGCAAGAGAGGGGACAGGTGGAGCTGTCAGCTTCAACAAGACTGGAGGGTTTGGTAGTGGAGGAAAAGAGGAGATGCCTTTTTTTTTTTTTTTAATTTTTTATACTGTGGTTCAAGTTTATCCTTTGATTTTTTTTTTCTTTTTAAGCCAGTGGCTTCCCTTATCTTTTTCTGCTCCCATCGTCATACATGCAATTGCCCCACCAACTCTCAAGGCCCAGTCTAGAATCGGAGAGACAATTGAGGCCATCCTATTAATTGGTCCAACTTGTGCGGGCAAGAAGACTTCCTCCCCGCCCCTGATAATTTAAAGGCCTAAGATGAGAATGAAGGGACCCGAGAGGATAGGAAGACGGGAGGGGAGAAGAAAGATGAGTATGAAAAAAAAAGGAAGGAGAAGAAGAATGAAGGGAGGAAAGAGGAGGAGGGGGGGTTGGGAGAGAAGTGAAAGCTAATCATCCCTTAGATCACAATGTGGGGGCTTCCGTGGACCCTTACATTAGTCCCCATCCCTTCCTTGGGGAATTGAAAGAATGAATTGATTTTTAATTGTCTGCGTCTGAGCAAGCAGGCAGCGAGCTCCCCCTCCCCTAGAAAACCGGAGGCCACCCCTTAAGGAGTCTCTCTGCCCCACACAGCTCTCTTCCCTTGCTTAGCCCCTTCTTTACCCGTTCTCTCTTTCCATCTCTTCAATGCCTTCTCTCTCTTTCCATCTCTTCAATGCCTTCTCTCTCCACCCCTTCCCTCTCAATTTCTTCTCTTCTTTCCTTCCCCTCCCTCTCCTAGCTCATCTCTTCTTTCTTTGCCTCTCTTCCTCAGCATGGGCGTCTCAGAGCAGTGGGACAGGATCTGTTTCCTTTCCCTGAACTTTCCTCTTCAAGAACAATTTTCTCTCCCTTCTTCTGGGCCCCGACCGAGCAATTTCTAAACTTTTCTTTCCTTTTTTTTTTTTTTTTTTTTTTTTTTTAAAGAAAGTGAAAGTCAGGCTGCCGGTGGTGACAGTGGTGGCTGGGGAGGGAGGGAGTGAGGGGTGGGGCGAATCCTGGAGCCGGGAGCTCCGGGTGCCCCAGCTCCATTCAGCATATTGCTGCGGCTCATTAGAAGTAACCAGTTGCCGTAAGGTGCGTGTATACACCGGGAGGCCTTCCTTTCAGCAGTCGGGGAGGCTTCATTAATCGGCGCTAACAAGGCGTGCAAATGCAGAGACTGGGCAGCTTTCTTGCAACGCCGGGGCCTTAGCAGGGCGCCGGGCTAATGAGGGTCACTAAAAGGGGCTGATCAAATATTCAAATTTCCCCGCGCACCAGGAACTTTTATGAGGGGAGAAAGTTGAGGCAACTGAGTAGTGTTTACTCACGGGGGCACAATTGCTCCAAGCTCGAGGCCCCCGGGCCGCCGCCGCCTGACCCCCGGTGGTTGGATGTGGGGGGGCGAGAGACTGTAGGAGGAGGGGAGAATTGTTGTTGTTTGTAATTCAAAGGAAAGTAATGGGGCCCTTTAAGGGCTTCTCTTGGTGTTTCCCTCCTCCCTCCTTCTTTTTCTAGCCTTTCGAGGGAGTTTCACAGAGAAAAGTTGACTAGGAAGAGAAAAGTGTTTCCCCTCTCCGCAGATAATATCTGTGGGATCCCAAGTTTTCTGACTGTAAAAGGGGGCAAAGGTTGGGCGTGGGGATGAAAGTGAGGGAGCTGACAGCTATACGACCCAAGGATTTCCTCACTCAGTCGGAGCCAAACTGGGTGACAAACTGGGTGGTGGCCTGGCGAGAGAGTGAGAAACCAAATCTGCTTTTCTTTGCCCAGAGTTCGGACTCCTTCCCCTTGCCTACTGGTCCAGAAAGCTGGAGGTTTGGGGCTGAAATGGGGAACCTATACTAAAAGAATTGAAGTTATTCCAGTGATATGGGATTCCTAAGAGGAGCTACGGATGGAGAGCGAGCTGATGGGAAAGGTGTGTGTGTGTGTGTGTGTGTGTGTGTGTGTGTGTGTGTACTACTATCTAAAAATAAATGGTCTGATCTTGCAAAATATTGCACCTGGGCCCAATACTTCCAAAAATATCTTCCCTATTGCTTTCGTCCTCTTTCTCCTAGCTGTATCTTAACTCTTTCTCCTCTGGATAACTTGAGCCAAGACTCCTACCCGGTTGTATATGTCATGTCTCTGGAAAAAGTGCCCCAGAGACGGCCCTACTCTAGCCACAGAACAGGCCTTAGTCAAGCCTTCAGAATCTGAGTCGGCCCTACCGGGCACTAGAGCGCTGAGAGGGAGGCCCCTAGTGGGGCTAAAAGCGCCCAGGATCTGGCTCTAGCTTCTGTAGTCCTCCCAGGCTGGAGGTGGCTGGCGTCAGGTGGATGATCCGTGCTTATTCTCTTTTCCTTTTCTGGGCCCTTATTCTGTCCTCTGATCCTTCTTCTGTCTAAAAAGCGTCCCTTTCCAATAGCTCCCTGCCCCACCTTGTCCCAGCGGTGAGTTGGACCCCTTGAGCTGAAGTTTAGACTTCTGGTCTGAATAAGGAGATAACGTATAAGGACAGAGAGCCAACTTTGCCATTGCTCCCTGCGTCCGAAATTATAATCCTGGAGTCGTGTGTGTGTGTGTGTATGTGTGTGTGTGTGTGTGTGTGTCGGGGAGATGGGAGGGGTGGAGATGGGGAGGACAGTGACGGAAAAAAAAAAGTGTGTGAGCGCAAGGAGGTGATACTTCCTAGGCTCTGACGCCCACACTTGTACCCTACACCCAGAAACTCCCTCTAATAAACCTCTAGGCTCACAGCGCCCCCTTGTCCCTCCCCCCCCCAGGCCCAGAGTGACGGCTCCAAACTGCCGAACCTCTACCCACGCACACCTCAAGAGAAATCCCGCAGCTAATCTACCCTGGGCCCCAGCCCGGCCTCTGCCCTCCCAGTCCCTGGTCCTAAACTTACAAGTTCCAAGACGGATCTTCTAGGCGAGAAGGGCCGCCGGCAGCGCCTGTGGGCCGTGAGAAACGGGGCCCAGCAGCTTTGGGAATCTACGTAATTTCTTTTTCTCTTCTTTCCCGGGATGCTGTGCCTTGCGTGCGTGCGGTTTAATTCTGGTCCTAGCCCTGGACCTAGCGCCCTGGACCTGGCTCTCTAGCCTAGGTAGTCGGTCTTCGCCGGGGTCTCCAGGATCTGTTGCTGAGGAACTGTGTGGCGAGGGGAAGGCTCCGTGCGGCTCAGCGCCCCGCTCCCCGCCTGACTCTGGGGCTCCGCACTAACCCACTTGCACTGACAGTTCGCAACCCACAGCTGCAGTCATTAAAAGCCATTTACACCCCCAGCCTCCTCACACAAAGCTAGCGCGCCAACAATTATCTGCTTGTATATTTAAGGACAGGAATTCTGTCCCTAACAGGCTTAAAGCGCCAGGCGCCAAGGCCCTGGGCGGGGGCACGAACAAGACTGAGCCCAACTTCCCGCTCGCTCCGGGAGGGAGACAGCAGGGTGGGCTCCCGGGAGTCCCGGCGTGCGTCTAGGTGCTGCTTTGCGGTAATTAGGCTGCTTTTTATCAAGCTTCTTGGAGATTTTCGATTTTATTGTACTTTACAAATGAATGAATTTGAGAAATCTTCCGAGCGTGTAGGGGCGCTGAAGGCGATAGCTTGGAAGGGAGGGGGGAAGGGGAGACGCCCCCTTTCCGGCCTGAGGTTCCCCGGAGGTGGGTAGAAAGGGAACTGATCAAGCCAGGTTCAATCTACTGAGCCCAGAGTCTGGGTCTCTTGCTGACAGTTTTGGGGTCACGAGCAGCTTTCAAAAAGTTGGATAAAATATTGGGAAACCCACCCGCAGGAATTTTCCCTTCCACCTCCAGCACTCCCCCCCCCCACAGCAAACACTCCCCTCCCCTTTTCTTCTTCCCTCCCCACTTCCTTCTCCAGCCTCCCTTCTCCCCTCTCCCCACCCCCTAGCCTATAATCCTTCCCCTAAAAGAAAAAGGGATTACAAAGAAAAGATTTTTTCCTTTTTGTGTCCCAACCTTTGGGTTCCTTCTTCGGACTCGCTGACCGATGTCAACCGCGCTGGGTCTCCCCAGCCGAGCGGAAACAGAAATCAATGGGGGGGGGGGGTGAGAAGAGGAGGGAGGAGCAGGGAAAGAAAGAAAATATGTCTACAAAGTGGGGTTTCCCCATTTGCTTTTTTCTTTTGTCTTTGTTATTAACCTTTTGGAGGCCAGGAGAGTGGTTGGGAGTTCCCTACTCCTCTGTCCTCTTCGGGGTGCGGTTAGGTATGGAGGCGTTTCCATCTTTCAAACTCTAGACCCTGCAGGCTTCTGGGGGACCGAGAGCCTGCGGCAGCAAGGGCCTTGGAGGTCTAGGGTTGGACACAGCAGGAAGCTCCAGGGGGAAGGCTGGCAATCCAGGGTATCCCCTGTATCCCCAAGATCTAGGATTAGGAAGGTTGGTAGTTCCGCAGGCCAAGTCACGTTATGTTTTCCCATTTTAATTGTAATCTCCCCCCCCCCCAATACCACCATTGATGTCTCCAAAGTACTGTGGACTCTACGCCTCACCCCCAGATCTGCATCGGAATGCAGAAAAGATCTTAAAAAAAAGTTTTGAATTCCTCAATGATTTTTCTTCTGGAAAGGCGGCTTAGGATAATTATTTCAGCTTTATTGAGGGCAGATTAGTTGAAGTCTGGAAGCTGCGTTTCAATACGCGTTGTACATGGGGCCGACAATGTCGGTATTGTTTGCAACTGTGTGAACCTATTCAAAATATACACTTTTTAACACCAAACCAAGTCCTGTCTAAATATACACAGAGCGGGGGGAAGGCAGCCTCTGACCCGGACAAATCTCGGTAAATCACACTTCCACGGCCACAGAAACCCCACAAAGCAAGGAAGGCCTGGCCCAAGATGCTGATTAAATCTTCTTAAAGGCAACATACCTAAGAATAAATATCCTTGCCCCAGAGTAGGAGTCTGAGCTGGCGCAGAGACCAGCCAGTCAGCCCCGGAGGTGGGTTGAAAAAGGTTTCGTCTCCCCGCTTCTCGAGAATCTGGGAAATTTTTCTTTCTTTCTTTCTTTCTTTCTTTTTTTTTTAAAGCCTGATTTGGAGTTAGCGTAATTTTTTGTTTTTTGGAGGGGGGGAATATGATTAAGATTTTGTTTTTTTCCCATAAAGTTCGTCAATGAAAAATGTGCAGGCCTTTGATTTTTCGTGTTCCTCAACTCCTGTTTTAGTCGGCTGAAGAAGGCTGTGAAAGATGCCCCAGGGTCTAGTTAAAATGGGGGTCCTGGCTTCTCTGAACTCTGAAATAAATACCCCTTGAAGAGTTCGCCGATGGGGTATAACAAAGAGAAGTAAATGTTCTAAAAAACAGAGTAATGGAATATTGTCATGCCTGTTTATTTTAGTTACTGTTAAATTTAAATGGTAAATTTATAGAGTGGGGGCAATAGATATTTGCATGGTGGAAGGGAGGGAGTAATTTGGACTAAATCCCTAGAGAATTTAATGTCTGAAAACAGTCCTGGCATAATCGGAGAGTTAGAAGTAGCCAAAGCCTACGAGGAGTCGTGCCCTACTTCCCGAGTTCCGCTGGGCCCTGGGACCCGCAGCCTAGGCCTCGGAGGAGGGGAAGAGAGGGGGAAATGCCCTCTCCGCTTCTCTGGGCTGAGGCGCCTGACGGGGTCACCAGCGCGATGAGTCTCATGATCTCATCTTTCCTTTCTTCGCCGGCACTATTAGTGCTCAGATAGGCAGAATGAAGAGGACCTACGTGCAAATCATGTGCAAATTGTCTCAGTTCGGAGTCCATCGTACGAACGGGTGCGGATTCTAGGCCAAGCCGTGTCCCTTCTCCCCCAGATCTTTAGTTTTAACGAGGCTCGTTAAAAAAAAAAAATCACGATAATATTCCACCCTCTAATTGCTCATCCCATTCAACAAATACGAGCACACTGTTTTTCACATTATTTGAACCCTTATTTAGGGGAGGGGGGAGGACGGAGAGGGAAGAGGGGGTAAATGGAGAAAGAGGGGGGAAGTGGCGAGATTAAGAGTTGCAAAGATTAAAAAAAATTCTTTCTCCCCGAGTATTCCCTCCCTTCCTCTCTCTCTCCCTCCCCCTCCCCCTCCTCCTTCTCCTCCTCCTCCCCCCCTGCGCATTTGGTCTAAGTGGTAAAAACCTTCCTTACGTACTCATTATTGATTGGCAGTGCTGACAGTGATTGGCAGGGGTTGCCGTGGCAACGCCACAACGACACTCAGAAGACCAATAGAAAAGCGAAACAAAATGTTTCAATGCTGCACTCACTGTGGATTTAGGGGAGATATTATGAGGCTGTTGTCATTAGGGCGATTGCTGTTGAATCGCTGAATCTTGACTCGGTGGTGGTTGGCTCTCTCTCTCTCTCTCTCTCTCTCTCTCTCTCTCTCTGTGCACGCGCGCGCGCGTGTGTGTGTGTTGTGTGTGAGCGCGCGCGCGCCCGGCCACTCTCCTTCCCTTCTCTCTATGTGGCTGCGCGGGTGTGTGTGTATGTGGATGTGTGTGCGGTGTGGGTGTCCTTTACTCCTGTCTTCCTCCTCCTCCTCTTCCTCCTCCTCCCCTCTCCTCTCCCTCCTCTCTCTCTTTTCCTCCTCCTCCCTCTCCTCCTCCCCCCTCTCCTCCTCCTCCTCCTCTTCCTCTCCTCTCTCTTCCTTTCCCTGAATTTTCTCCTCTCCTCTCAGGTCATTCCATGGTATTCCGCTCCCCTCTAGAGCTCTATCCCTCCCACTTCTTCTTGCCAAACTTCGCGGATCCTCACCACCGCTCCCTACTTCTGGCTAGTAGCAGCGGCGGCGGCGGCGGCGGGAGCAGTGCGGGAGGAGGCGGCGGCGGCGGCGGCGCGGGAGGAGGCGGCGCGGGAGGAGGCGGCGGCGGTGGCGGAGGAGGCGGCGGCAGCGGCGGCGGCTCCAGGGCCCCCCCGGAAGAGTTGTCCATGTTCCAGCTGCCCACCCTCAACTTCTCTCCGGAGCAGGTGGCCAGCGTCTGCGAGACGCTGGAGGAGACTGGGGACATCGAGCGGTTGGGACGCTTCCTCTGGTCCTTGCCCGTGGCCCCGGGGGCGTGCGAGGCCATCAACAAGCACGAGTCCATCCTGCGCGCCCGAGCCGTGGTCGCCTTCCACACGGGCAACTTTCGCGACCTCTACCACATCCTGGAGAACCACAAGTTCACCAAAGAGTCGCACGGCAAGCTTCAAGCCATGTGGCTGGAGGCGCACTACCAGGAGGCGGAGAAGCTACGCGGCCGTCCTCTCGGCCCAGTGGACAAGTACCGAGTGAGGAAGAAGTTCCCGTTGCCCCGGACCATCTGGGACGGCGAGCAGAAGACTCATTGCTTCAAGGAGCGGACTCGGAGCCTGCTCAGGGAGTGGTACCTTCAGGACCCCTACCCCAACCCCAGCAAGAAACGCGAACTGGCTCAGGCCACGGGCCTCACTCCCACACAAGTAGGCAACTGGTTTAAGAACCGGCGGCAGCGCGACCGGGCGGCTGCGGCCAAGAACAGGTCAGTGCCAGGCCCCCGCCGGCCCCCAGCCCCCAGCCCCGAGCGGTTCCCGACTTTCCAGTCGCCCGGGTCGGAGGTATCGGGCCTGCAGAAGGGGACCAACCCTGGGAGGGCGGGGAGTGGAGTCCGGGAGGAAAAGAGGCAAGCCCCGGGCCAATCTGGGAAAGTTTGCATCTCCCGCAGGGCGCGGGGAAGGGGAGCTGGTCTTATTAACTTATTTGTCCTGGGATGGAAGTGGGGGTCGGGGAGCAGGTAGCCATCCCTCCAAGCTCGTGCTGTGTGCCTTCTTGGTAAGTGTGAGGTATCCTGGGAGCCGCCCGGGCCTTGCTCCGAAGTCCTCGGCTCTCTCTCCCGCCCCCCATGCCCAAAAGTTGTCTGAAGCGGGACCTGGCTGGGGCTCGGAGTGGCCCCAGAACACCAGAAGCAGAGCTCCGTGCCTTCGCCTCTTTCTCTCACTCTCTTGTCCTTAGTTCATGGCTTTCTGCTCAGTGGAAATACGATGGAGAACACAGAATTCTTTATCCTCAATTCTCGGCTGTCCAACAAAAATTCGATCCATTTTAACATTGTAATAGTACCATTAAGTAAATATGTTTATATATGTGTGTGTGTATGTATAATATGTGCGCAGAAATATGTATGTATGCACACATACATATTTTATGTATAAATATGTATGGAGGCTGGAAAGGAAAGAATTCTAATTAACACAAAGAGAGGACAGAATATTCATGGAGAAGCTTCTGCTATTTCAAATTCCTGACCTACTTACCACGTTGACAGGCATGAGAGAGAGCCGGGTAGAAAGAGACTCCTGACAAAAACGACCCCTCCGATTGTGTATGTGTATGTTTGAATTTAGTATTACATAGGTATGAGTGTTGGAGAGGGTAATGTGTATTTAGTGATGTGTGTCTACTTTCAGCTTGAATCAGGCTGATCCATGGGAGTTCGGTGTATCTTTCCAGTTTGGAAAGTTGAGGTCACTATAAACTGAGAAATCAGTCCCCAGTCCCACAGACCAGTTGGGTATCAGATTGTTTGAGGGCTTGATTGGGTTAGCTGAGTTGCAGACCTATATGAAACGGAGAGAGACAGGGACAAATAAAAACAAGTAGAAGGAAGAAGGAAAGAAGCAAAAGAGAAAGAAAGGAGGAAGGAAAGAGAGACAAAGGAAAGAAGAAAGAGATAGAGAGAAAGGAAGGAAGGAAAGAAAGAAAAAGACAGAAAGAATGGGAGAAAGAGAGAAAGAAAGAAAGAAAAAATTTAAATTGGGGGCAGAACCTTTTCCCTACTTCTTCTGGGACTCTAACTAGTCTTCATATCCAACCCTGCTGTGATAGTATCAGGAACTAGCCCTGTGCTGCTGACAGTGGGACAGATAAAACTACATGAGTTTATGCTTGAGTTCGGGAATCTTGTAGCTTGTTTTTTTTTTAGCTTCAAATCCACCAAGCTATCTCTTGTGGAGCCGCTTTTCGCCCGATGGGGGGAAGACTCAAAGCCGTGGCCAGGCCTTCTTTCATAACCTCTTTACCTCAACCTAGAGCAGAGACTTAGCTCTCGGAAAAGGAAAAGATGGATACATGAAGATCGTCAACACTCCTCTGACTTACTTCTTTTCTTTATTGCCCCTTTCTCTTTTTTTCTCCCTTTCCCTTCTAGTTTCTTTTTCTTTCTTCTCATTTCTTCCTGTCATCTTCATTTAGTTTGTTATAAAAAAAAATTTAAACGCTTCCACTGTCCTATATAAAGCCTACTTATGCCCAGTTTCAAAACATCCTTAGAAGAAGGGGTCTTGGAAACAAGGCCCTAAGAGGGGAATTGTTTCTTCTCTTATAACCTATCCAATTGGAGCTAGCTGCAATGCTGAGAACAGACTAAGGGGCTGATGGTGATGCCAGTCGGGAAACTGGGGTCTCTTATTAGGCACCTCTCTTTTTCTCCACTACCCATTATATCTAAGAGGCCAAAATAAATACTTCCTATTCCCAGTCCTTCCCCTAGAGCCAGCCTGATCTTAGGCCTTTCCAGGCACGGGA
This sequence comes from Antechinus flavipes, assembly GCF_016432865.1. Classification (NCBI taxonomy): domain Eukaryota; kingdom Metazoa; phylum Chordata; class Mammalia; order Dasyuromorphia; family Dasyuridae; genus Antechinus; species Antechinus flavipes. Next base: position 90,128,501 of record NC_067399.1, read on the forward strand.
CCTCAGTTTCCTTCCTTTAGGGTCTAGGCCTGGTCCCAATCCCCTCTCCTTCCTCTCATTTCCTTTCTCTTCTCCTCTGGTTTCCCCAAATTCTTGGTGACTACAGAAAAACCTCTAGTGAGATCCGGGTGCTCACAGAGCACAATCTGAGGGGCAAGGAGGAGAATATTGGTAGGAATAAAGAGGAGCTAGAGCACATTAGCGAACATTGAAGACTGGACATATGAAAGCAGGGCAATTGGGGGGAAGCCCAATGGAGAAGGGAGAGCCAAGGAGAAACCAAAAAAAAAAATGAGGGGAAAAAAGAAGCAAAGGGAAGTGTGAAATAATCACAAAGAAAGAGGAAAGCATCAAGAAGAGAAAGAAGAGAGACAGAAGACAGAAGACTCCCAAAATAGAAAGGGTAGAGTTGCTCCCAGCTTCTGGGGCTCAAATGAATTTAATCAGCTACAGGACTCAAATCCTTCCTCAACTGCAAGTTAGGGGTTTAAAACAAACCCAGGCCAGACTGGTGATGGAAGTGGCTTAGGAAGGTGTAGGGCATTGGAGAGGGAAAGCTGTTTCCCAGAAAATGTGTGGGATCAGATAAGGGGTCGGGTTGAATTGCAGCGGTAATTATCTGCACACATGGGTATCAAAGTGCCTGAGTCTGTGCTTGTGGGTTCGTGAGTATCCGTGTGACTGCAGTCCAGGGAGGTTGCAGACGAAACCCGGGCTCCGGGTTTGTTTATCTGGGGGATTCGGGAGTCCCAGGGGGCATCTTTAAGCAGGCGATGACCTGGTCTGGGGGATGTAGGGACTGTGAGACTGTTGGTCGGTGCTAGAGATGGAAGGGTAAAGGAGAGGGCGGTCGGTCTGCGGGTCAGTCTGGTTATGTCAGGGGGGCTTCGCTCCGTGTTGTCTTTTTTGCCCCGCAGGCTGCAGCATCAGTCGATCGGACAGAGCGGCATGCGCTCGCTGGCTGAGCCCGGCTGCCCGACGCACGGCTCGGCAGAGTCGCCATCCACGGCAGCCAGTCCCACAACCAGTGTGTCCAGCCTGACAGAACGAGCGGACACCGGCACCTCCATCCTCTCGGTAACCTCCAGCGACTCGGAATGTGATGTATGATAGCGGAAAGACGGTCCTCCTCCACCTCTCCCTACTCTCCCTCCTCCTCTTCCTCCTTTTCCTCCCCCCTCCCCCAATTCCTATCTCTCCCACCCTAGAGCAAACCCAAATCAGGACACACATACACACACATACACACAACCACACACGCACACACAAAGCCAAAATTTTAAAAAGCAAGAAACATTAGAAACTAATCAAAAACTGTCAGCAAAACCCAACCACCTTCAGCCACCACCGCCACACAACGGACCCGGACGCCAACAGACATTCACAAATGCTGATGTTGCGGGGGGAACAATTAAAAGAGGTGACAATTGTATACTTTCTAGGACAAGCACGACTTCTCCTTTCGCTTCCCATGGACGAGGCACCCCACCTGCATGACGGTTTATTTGTATCTGGGAAAATATTCTCTATAGCTTAAAACGATTTAAAAAGAATCGAATACACAATCACCACCGAGGCAACAACGGGCGACAAAGACCAAAAATGACAAAAACAGCAACAACTACAACAAAAAATGAACCCACCAACGCCATCTCCGTTCTGAATTTGTACAAAAAAAAGAAAGAAAAAAAGAGAACTTCTTGTGAAGAGGGAAATAGCAAATGTTTCTTTTCTTTTCTTTTCTTTTCTTTTTTTTTTTTTTTTTGGTCTCTCAATCTCTCTTCTTTTTCTTCTCTCTCTCTCTCTCTCTCTCTCTCTCTCTCTCTCTCTCTCTCTCTCTCTCTCTCTCTCTCTCTTCCTCTCTCCCTCTTTCTCTCCCTCTCCCTCTTTCTCTCCTTCTTTCTCTCTTTCTCCCTCTTCTTCTCCCTCTCTGTTTTTAAGTCCAAGTAATGGTCAGCCAAGATGCAATCTTCTGTTTTTTTGTTCAGCAGACAATCATTTTATTCGTAAGCACCTTTTTTTCTACACTCCTGTCACTGCCTGTGTGGGTACTGGTTATAAATGTGGAAAAAGGATAGTTATGACTGTAAAAGATTTTTATTTTTATTTCAAAATTTTATATGAATTATGTATATCTTAATGATGCGGTCATTTTTCCCAGTTTGTAATATATGTGTAGAAATTGCCTGTATATGCTATTGCTTTTTTTCTCTTCTCCCTTTTTGCCATTCTGTGTCCTCTCTCTCCGTCTCTCTCTGTCTCTCTCTCTCCCACCTTCCTAACCCTTCAATCCTTGTCCCTTATCTTTCTTTTTTCCTTTTATTTTTCCTTCAATTTTCCAAGACTTGGCGTTCCTTGCATAGACTTAGCTGTTCTGATCTGAGCGGCTAGTTTAGAGAAAGGGACCCCAGCATCAGCGAAACCGGAGAGTGAGACTGTAGTATTCTTATGCAAAAGCTATTTTGAGTATTTCTTAGCTGCTTTGGGGGTTTTCTCTCAACTCCCCGTAGGGCGCTTATACTGTTTCCTTAACTGCGTGTTTATCTATATGTAAAAACTTTCTAAATCAAATACAGTATTCTTCATTTTCTTATCTACTCACGAAGATTGGTGTTTTTGTCCATCACCAGGTCAATTCCCCACTTCCCTACCTCCTCCAATATTTTTCCCTTTTCCTTGAGGGACAAGGGTTTTAAAATCAGATCGCAACTTTCTTAAGACCAAATCTAGACCCTCCAGAAAGAGAGAAGCAAAACGGGAGAACTGTAACAACCCCTAAGACCCTAATCCAACTTTGGAGATGATGCAAAGGGTGTGTGTGTGTGTGTGTGTGTGTGTGTGTGTGTGTGTGTGTGTGTGTAACAGAAGGATGAGGAGAGGGAAAGTGAGTAATAAACCCCTAGTAGAAGCTTCGATTTTTCCTGATCCCCGTCTTTGGGAAACGGAATAACTGGGTTGAATTGGGACTAAGTCAGAGCGATCCATTTATGTCTACCAGAGACTGCAGTTGTGTGTGTGTGTGTGTGTGTGTGTGTGTGTGTGTGTGTGTGTGTGTGTGTTCGGGGAGGTGATTATTGGGGAAGAAGACCTTTCCTGTTCGTTCTAAATTTTTTTGCAACTGTCCGATTGTGGTTGTTCTTGAGTGGGAAAATGCACAAAGATACTGACAAAGCCGCAGAGCGATCCCCCAGAGCAGATCTGCGATAACTGGGTGGGTGGCTGTGGGGTGAAGGTCAGGCACTGGGGGAAGGGAACAGGAAGCTGGAAGGTAGCTTATGTAACTCGAAATTGAAAAAAACAAAAAAAGATACACTCCATTCCAGCACTGTCCTAGCTTTGGACTGACTGCTCATCCCACTTCCCCAAGCATGAGTGTATATTTCTTTCTAAAACTCAGAACCCAAAGGTTGACCCAATCTCATCTATTTGGTTTAGTGTTCTCCTTTAGAAAACATTTAAGGAGTTCTGCTATTTGTTTGGAGGTGAAAAAGAAAACAAAGCAAAATAACCTTCCTTTCACCCTTCATCACAACCAGGGGCCGCCCCTTAACGCCTTTGCACAGGTCCCTTTTGCTTTGGTCCCTGCCATCCTGCTTGAGTCTCCTTTGCCTTTTAGTGTAGCTCCTTACACGCAAAAAATAAGTTGGGCTCTGTATGAGGCGGAGCCAGAAGCCACTCTGGAGACACAGTCAAAACTTGTTCTTACTTGAAAATACAATTCTCAGAGCTAGGAGGATTAGGGAGAGTCGTGCCTGGAATTTCTTATCGGCTCCCAAACTAATTTCGACTTCCGATTCCCTTAGGTTTCAATAGTCATTTGGGGCGTGACATCATCGGCTCTGCTTACCCCGCAGCAAAGGGTCTGACCGGGCAGGGCAACACAGGGGCGAAGGCCTAGAAACTTTAGGATTATTCTTCTGGAAAATGCCCTGGAAAAACAGGGATCGTTATGTGACTCCCTTCTCACAATGCCGTGTCGCTAGGTAGGACAGTATATCCCCAATGTTTGGCTGTTACTGTGGCATATTAAGTCTGCATTTGTGTCCACTGCCTGCCTCCCCAGGGGGAAAAAATTTCCAGGATGTAATTTAACAGAGAGAGTTTATCTCCCTAGAAGTGAATTTGTAGTATTTGCCCATGTGCATATTCTATATCATCTAACATTTGTTCAAACATAATATTGTGCATCTTGGTATATTATCTATTATCTAACACTAGTTTTATTACTTGGCATCTCAAATCTGGACTTTAGGAGTAATGTAATATACTATGATTCATATTTCTATATAGCATTTTATCGCACATTCAGACCTTTATCGCACAAAACCCTAGATCAATTTAAGTTTAAAATGAGTCTGGGGAAAAACAGAAGAGAGGATATTTTGGGGAGCCTTTTCTCTGGTTAGCCTAGAACTATGGAAGTTGTCAATAGCTCTGGAAAAGTGATGGCCATTGGGGTCAGAATAGATTAAGTCTGAGACACATAGATTCCCTTCTGTTGCAGTAAACAACCAAATGGAGAAGTCAAAATACCTCTTTTCTCCTAACAACCAAAAGGACTGCTTTTAAGAAAGCCTGGGTTGCCCAGTCCAAGTCCCAGAACCTTTTCCCAGCATAGAAATAAAGCACACTGGATTATTTTACACTCTAAAATGGAGATTCTTGGGCTTTTTGTGTCATGAACCACATTAGCAGAATGGAGAAGCCGAAGAAAACACTTTTCAAATACATATAATTACATTGGAAATCACTTATATTGAAACACAATGATCAAAATAAAAAAACAAACAAACAAACAAACCAGAACAAACAAGTTTATACATGCCAGGCTAAGGAACTTTACATATAATTTCTTAGTCTATGCTGTGTGTGTGTGTGTGTGTGTGTGTGTGTGTGTGTCTGTTTGCATGCCTGCCTGTCTGTCCATCTTGTCTATCAATCAACCAATCTCTCCTCTGTCTAGGTATCACTTGATGCCCTACCTGTTTTCTTTTTTTTTTTTTATGCCTTGTTTTACTTTAAAGATAGAGGGAATCTGTGAGTATATGAAACATATGAACAGTATGAATCTTGCCTACATATATTCTTTGGTGAACATTGTCCTGTGGGAAGTATATAGATAGGAATATGTGCCCTTGGAGAATATACCTGCCTATGTAATATAAGAAAGCATACAATGTATTTATGTGTCCATGTGATGATTCTGTGGGCAGTATAAATTTGCCTGCCATATGAATATGTGAATGCTATATTTGTGTCTTATGGCATAATTGAATGTATGAGAGCGTGCCTAGCTAGCTCAAAGATATCCATCTGTGTGTGTGTGTGTGTGTGTGTGTGTGTGTGAGAGAGAGAGAGAGAGAGAGAGAGAGAGAGAGAGAGAGAGAGAGAGAGAGAGAGATCTGTTGGTATGTAATCTCATTCATGTAGAGTGTGGCTTGTGTACATCAAGTTTGGTATGTCTAGTGTAAATGTGTGAAAAGCACGTATGCCCGTAGTTTGGCTGTGTGTTATCGGCTGTATGGTGGTGGTAGTGGGCACAGATCCTCACTTCTAGTCACAAAAACGAATATGAACAGCATTAATTTCTATTTCATTCTGATTCCCTTTCCCACCCTCAGGACCTGGAATGATGGTGGGTAATCAACCCTCTTTCCCCTCATTATAGTCTTCTTTCTTAGATGGCAAATTAGGGGCCAGTTGAGGTGTATGGATGGACCATAGAAAGGGAGGGATGAAAAGGACAGGGGGGAGTACACATATCATGAATATGCACAAATATACAAGACCAGAAAGAAATCCGAAACAAAGTTCCATCAGCTCTATCCACCCCCATTTCTTATTTCCCAATATATTTGACCTCCCACCCTCAGCACACTTAGAACCCGGAACAGGGGTTGAGAACAAAGTATGGGTCTTTTCTTTTGCCTAAAATTCCAATCCCCTGGCTCCCTCAACAGACCTGGAAAAGAAACAGCAGCCACTTATCTCTGGTTCTTTCCTCAAAGAAGCAGCCAAGTCCATGGATCCAGGAAGCTAGCTAAGCAGCCAATGCTGAGAGGCTAAAGAAAGAGGGATTTGGTCAGGATCTTCAATCTCTCCTTCCCTCCCTCCAGGTAGAGCCAACAATCTGGGGAAAGTGAGGGATTTCATTTCTAAAAACCACTTATGACCAGGATTTTCTTTGGGCCAGGTGTTCATTTGACTTAATCACGTGTGCACATGTATCCAAGTTTTAAACACTGGTTATGGTTGGTGGTCTCTGTGAATTTGTCTATGATATGCTTTTCTCTATTGTGGCTGAGCTAAAAGGGGATGGGGGTTGGGCAGACAGGTTAATGCTTTTAAATTCACCTATCAATATTTGCAGGTGTTCAAATGTGCCAAGCACCTGGCTGATTATTCTGCTACAGATACCAAGAAAGTCACAGATGTGTGCCTGGATGACTTTCTCTGTTTCCATATCTCTCTATTTGTGGGGTGGGGGTGGGGGGGACGGTGTGTAAATGTGACTAAAGTTCGTCAGAGTGTGATCACGTGGCTGTGACGGTCTGCTCGTGTGTGTCCACGGACGGGAAGTATAAAGTATCAGCAATGAGCGTTCCTAGAGTTAGATGAGAACAGAGGTAACTAATGACAAGCAATTTTAATCTGCCACCCTATTAGAAAAACAATAGTGTTTGGGGATTTGCATTGGAAACCTGGCTGGAGGATTGAGGTGTAAATCTAGGGAAATCTGTGTCTAAGCCCTCACCTGTGAAACCACCTGACCCGAGCAAGATAGTCTTATCTATCCCTACATGAGCAAGCTTACTTCTGCATCTTTTCCCCTTCTCTTTATCCCCTTAGTTCCTAACCCATCTTGGCTGTCCTCTCCTCAGCCTACCCTCATTTCTCTTTCCTTCTCATGCTCTCAGCACACCTTTGACTGACCAAGCACCGGACCAAGCTGATTATCCATGGCAATCTACCCATGGACTTTTGATTAAAAAGACTCAAAAGTTGAATGAAAGGCAATCTCATGTTTTAGGGGGTGGGATCTGAGGGTGAGAGCAATAGTGAGGCAAACAATAGGAGGAAGAGGGACAGGACTGGTTAGGCCACATTGGGACTGCATCTCTGCTGGGTTCAGTTGGACTAACAGACCCAATAGATTAGAACATGAATGTTTGTGTGGGAACGACTGAAGCTTTCTATGAGGGCGCTCTCTCAGTTGCTTCATTTTTCTAGTTCTTGGAGCATCCCCAAAATAATGGATACAGAAGAGCTGTATATATATGTGACATCTACATGTCCTCTTAAGGGTACCTTCAATTAGCTTTTAAAAATATGAATATCTAGAAAATAATTTCATTATTGCACCATTCACTTCTAACATGATTTACAATATATTTGATGTGCCCTCTTTCCTGACAGTTTTGGGCATTGCTAAGAGCTATGATCTCTGTCTCTGATTGTCTGTTTATCTGCCTGGATCTTTGTGTGACTGTCACTTAGAGCCTGGCTATTAAACATCCAACTGTCCCAAAGGCCCCCCACCCCTGCCTGTGATCAGTGGGATTTCCCTAGGCTCGAGCTAGCAGAAGCTCTTACAGTTTCCAATTCCCTCATCTCTTGGGCAGCTGATTCCTTTCTGGCCTAGTTGGGCTTGAGCCTCGACCCAAAGTAAAAAGGAGCCCCGGCTGGCCTACTGGTTGGAGGGAGGGATCAAGCTGCCCTACTGGGGCTCCGATTTCTCCGGTCAGCTGAACACAACTTTCTATTCGTGTGTATTCATGCAGGGGCTGATTGAAGCACACTGAGCCTGGCGGGATTCTGTGGGGAGTGAGGTTGGATAAACTAGGGTTGAGATAGAGAGTATATATACATACATAAACACATACATATGCACATACACATATGTCCTTCTTCCCTCTCTCTCTGATACACATTAACCTTTCTTCCCATCTATCTTTGTATATACATATGCAAAAGCTCATACCACACACACACACACATTCTCTCTCTCTCTCTCTCTCTCTCTCTCTCTCTCTCTCTCTCTCTCTCTCTCTCTCTCTCTCTCTCTCTCTCTCTCTTTCTTTCCCAAAGACACAATCATATATTTACTTCTATAAATACCCCCCATAAGCTACCTTCCACAATGAACAGATACAACCTTTTCCCTTCACATATGAACTTGGGATCATATATATTTCTTCTCTCCAGTTTTAAGCATTTATATCCTCACAGATATGTGGTGGTAAATGTGTTTGGATCACAGATGCATGGATAAAATATATTCCTTTCTTTAAATATACTGCAACACAAAGAGGCACTTAGGAACACACCTTGGATAGCCACAAACACTGATGTGTACAAAGAAATAACACAAATAGATCATCAAGCAATATCATTGTCAACAAACATTATTGAGTCCTTTCTTTGTGTGGATATACAGACGTGGAATAGAGAGAGGCACAGGACCACACAAGAGATTCCCACAAAAGGACAGGGTCACACATGGCAATTCCTCACATTAATGTATACGTGAATATAGGAACACAAATACCACACAGAAATGCCATGGGGATATGCTCAACATCAAGAGAGCAAAGGAGAGAGACAGTACACCCTCATCGGCCACACATACACACGTTGAGGCACCCAGAGAAGAACTTTAGTGAACAAACAAGGTCAGATCTAAGAGAGCAAAGGCCCCTGTCCTATGGCCTGTGTTTGAAATAGGTTGGCTACCTCCCAGTGACTCTAGGTTGTGTTGGTTAAAAAAGAGGAGTAGAAAGTGGGAAGGGGAGAAAAGGAGAAGAGAAATGAAGAAAAAGAAAAGGGGAAAGGAAAGGGAAGGTGAGAGGTGAAGGGAGATTAAGGAGAGAATTTAGGGCAGGAAGAATAGAAGAGATACAAAAGGAAGGATGACAAGGACTGAAAAGAAGAAAAATGACAAGGGGAAAGGATATCTAGTATGAAAAAATTAAGAAGGAAAAGAAAGGTGAATGATTAGAAGAAAAGAATCAAAGAGGAATAAGTAAGTGAGGAGAGAAGAAAGGGAAAAAGTGAAGGCAGAGAAGAGACAAGGGAAAGAATGGATATAGTAAAAGGAGAAAGAATGGAGGCTAGGTATCTCTCAGGGTCTGATGATGCTTAACCCCATCTGAATTATAGAGGGCTCAGGGCTTGAATGTGAATGCCTCTGCAGGTCCCTTCACTGAGGGGGGCTAGGGTAGAAGTAAACTCAGAATAGACTATTGAATCCCAGGGTCTACATCAATGAGTGCTTGCTCAACATCGAGGTCTGAGAGAAGAGCAAGAAGACACACTGTGCAACCCCACCATTGTCTCAGGTGTATTATCCCTGGATGTAGATTTGTGAGTATTTGGGGAACTTATGTGGCTGTTCTAACTCTGTTCCAGTTGTGTAGTGCTCCCCTGCCCCCGTTCTGTACACACACACACACACACACACACATCCTCCTCCTCCAAGATATGTGCCCTGGAAAGACACAGACACAGACTCACACATTCACACAGACACACACAAACATACACACATACCTTTTTTTTTCTCCTCCTCTTCAATAATATGCACATTAGAAAGACACAGACACAGACTCACATAGACATACCCAGACAGACAGACAGACACATATACCTCTTCCCTTGGAAGCATCAAATTGCCATTTAGAGAGCCAGGTCTTTTCCCAGCAAAAATATCTGAAGAGTCTGACGTCCTCAGGCTTGTTTCTTGCACCCCAGGAATCTTTCTGCTGGGTTGAGTTTGGCATTTATAGCAAGAGGCAGACAATTCATGTCTCTGTTCTCAGTCTCTCCCTTTATCCATTGGGTTTTGGTTGCTCTGCCTGTCATTGCATTCTCTGTCTCAATGAATTTCTCTTTCCCCTCCCTTCCATCTTGACCACCCTGAAATTAAATTTCTGTCTGAGAAGAGTAGTTTCCAAATGCATCCCTGTTCTGGACCTGTCTTCTGAGCTGGTCTGGGCCCGGGTCCCCAAGCCCCAGGCCAGGGCCAGGTCAGGCCTAGAGCTGAGGGAAGGCCTGGAGCCCTTCCAGACTGGAGATGGCTTTAGATGTTGGATTTTCAGATGAGTATTTACCATCATAACTAATTTCCGACCATTATTAAATAGAAATTCTCAGCAGGGCTCCTTAATGATGGAACACGCTACTAATTACAGAGTTTACTGGCGGTTTTGGCTAAGCAGCCTGGAGGGATGGGAATTGCGTGCTGCCTGCAAAGCCGGGAAAGCTTCAGAAACAGCCTGTGAACATCACAATCGGGGCACCGAGGAACTGAAGGTTTCCAATGCTGGCTGGTCCAGACTGTACCTCGGCACTTAACGGACAAACTCAACCCAATCCAATCTTGCAGAGCTCAGGCTGCAGATTCTACCTCAATCTTCAGATAGTCCTGTTTAAACAAAGACACTGACAAACAAATACATCTGGGATACTAGAATATTAGAGCAGATGGATCTTTAAGGTCAGCCTTAGTCTAATTTCCTCCTTTCTTGAATCAATGTCACTTTCTCACTCTAACTCTCCCCATGCCTCCATTTGTTGAGCTCGTTCTAGTGAGGACACCAGGAAAGACCAAGCATCCACCCATAGCTTTTATCACCACCTCGTTATTGCTCTAGCAGCTATGCTTTTTCATCCCTTGGATTTAGAACCAGAAAGGGTTATACAGGTTGTGTAGTCCATGTCCTCCTCCCCACCTCACACTTGAGATATTCCAAAGGCTTAGATCATCTTAGCTTAAAACTTCACTAAACCTTTGGGCCAGTCTGTATAGCTGAGGAATCCAGGGTCCACTAAGTTTAGTTGTATGCCCAAAGCTACAGAAAGAGGAAGGGGGAAAAGGAAGGAAATCTGGATCCTTTGGCCATACTGACAGTATCACTATACAGTACCCCTTTTGTCATCCCTCATCCCTTCACACCAACTGATAGTTTCTAGCTGCCTGTTATCACCTGAGCCTATAGGCACTGGGGTAGGACTAGGGAGAGATGCAGTCCACAGGCAGTTGAGAGTGGGGGTTTTCCAAGTGAAATTCTTGTGAATAGCAGAGGCCTCCCTCTGGGACCATGCTGGTGCTATTCTCTCTGACACTGTACTTCTAAAAAGATGAGAAAAAGAGAGGTAGAGAGAGACAGAGAGACAGAGAGAGACAAAGACAGAGACACAGAGACAGAAACACATAGAGAGAGACACAGAGACAAAGATAAAGAGAGACAGTGAGAGACAGAGACAAAGACAGAGACAGAGACAGAAAACAGAGAGAGACACACACAGAGACAGAGACAAAGAGAGACAGTGAGAGACAGAGAGTCAGAGACAGAGATAAGTAGAGAGATAGAGAGACAAGAGAGAGAGAGAAGAGATGGAGGAGGGAGGGAGAGGAAAAAACAATAGAGAGGAGAGAGAGACAGAGAGAGAAAGGGAAAGAAAGAGAGGAAGGAGAGACAAAGGCATCAAGAGAGGAAGGAAGGGCAGGAGGGGGGGGTGACAAAATTGTTGTGGTTCCTACCTATGTGGGGCTATGGCAAGTGTGTAAGCCCTATGTGTATAGATATCTGGAACATCTTGACAATATCATTAAGAGTCTATGTGGGTTCTCATGGATACTCCTTTTTGTGGGATCTGTGTCCAGTCTCCTGACCTTGCCTTTGTACCCTGACTCCTTCAACAAAGTCAAAGACTTCTGGAAGTTCATTAGGGCCAAAGCCTTTTCTCCCTACACAGTGTCACTACTGGAATCCCTCGATAGAATATCCTCTTGTTTGTGGAGTTCCTGTATCTAGAGGGGTGGGAGTGAGCATACACTATTCCTATGGCTTTTTACTGAATTTTCTAGTAGAATATAAATTCCTGGAGAAATAGTTTACCATTTGGTTTTTGTATTCCTAGTGTTTAGCACCCAATAAGATCTTAAGATATGATTACTGAATTGATTTCTTCCTTTTTCTCTTAGGCCTTGTGGGCAGGGCTTGGGAGGAGAGAAGAAGCTTGGCTCTCTGGCTTAGTGTGTGTCTTGGGCAGGAAAAGGGGGACAGGTTGAGGCTTCTATAGAAAAGCAAACCAAAGGTGAGGCTCACTGACCTTCTGTTCCACATCCTTGGTCCAGTCAAAATCAGTATAACCCCAAGTCTAGAGAGGGATGGGAGAGATTGATCTACAATGCCCCTAGTCTCAGGGAGCAGGTGAGAACACAATGGTCTGGAACTTTCTAAGAACCAGAGAGAAAAAATCTAGCCTGTTTTATAGAGAGAGGGAGCCCCCAAGTATAACAAGAATAATAGAACACTAACATTTGTGTAGCCCCTTAAATTTTGCAAAGCATTTTACAAATATCATATTGTTTTATCTTTGCAAGATAGGTGCTGTTATTCACATTTTATAGGTGAAGAAAATGGACAGAGCTTCAATAACTTCTATGGAATTACATAGCTAGTAAGTCTGATCTAGGCTGAGGCTGGTTTTGAACTCAGGTCTGCCTGACTCCATAGAGTTTAGCACTCTAGCCATTGTACTACTTAGCTGTAACTAATCTTTGAGTCTTTACTATAAAAAAGGAGGCTCACAGAAAAAATAAATAATAATCTAAATAATATAGAGAGTAGATTTTTCCAGAAGTAAAAATATTTCCACTTATAAAAAGTAAACAGTGAATGGTGATGTAACTGAAAATAATAGCTAACATTTACACATATGTATGTATACACACACACATACACACACACACACACATTATACATATGCAATTCCTTAAAATTTCAAAATATCTGATACTCACCAAAAAAACCCAAAACTTATGAGGTAGGTGCTATTATTACTTCCATTTTACTGAAGAATACATTGAGACTGAAAGAGATTAAGAAACACAAGATCATACAACTTATAAAAGTATAAGAGTTGAGATTTGAGAAGTTCTTCCTAACTTCAAGTCTGAGACTCTTACCCTTTCACCTATCTGATTACTGAAGAAGATGATATGAACAAAATGTATCAATACAAAAAATGTTAAAATTATCCTTCCATGTACTGTCACCTTCCACTACCCCATACATACTTGTTCTCTAAGAGCCCTAGGCTTAAAATCAGGATAAATCTCTGGCCAAATCTTGCCTCAGTTACTTGTTAATGGTGGACCAAGACCAAGTCATTTTGCATCCCTAGGCTTCTGTTTTTCTTCTCTGTAAAGAGAAGGAGACCTTTGAGGTATCTTCAAACTTCATATCTATATTCCTATAATATCTCATTCTGCAATCTCTGTCTCTGTCTCTCTCTTTCTCTCTCTCTCTGTCTCTCTCTCTGTCTCTCTGTCTCTCTCTCTCTCTCTCTCTCTCTCTCTCTCTCTCTCTCTCTCTATATATATATATATATATATATATATATATCCTATACATAAACTGATGATAGCAGAGTATGAGGGGGGAAAAGGGAAGAAATGAAGAACATGATCACTCTGCTGGGGTAAGAGGTACAGAGAAACAGTTGTTTAAGATTTGTGCCTATAAATTAATCCCCTCATCTGGCTCATGTCACTTGAGCTTTTCTAGCACCTGCTAAAACAAGCCTTGGGAATTATCATCCTCCATCACATGGACTAGGGAAATGGGGCTAAAAACAAAAGGTTTAATCACTCAGTAGATGTCTTCTCCTACTTAGCTATGTACTCCTCAATCTCCTGGATATTCATACAGATTGTGATGCTGTGAAGGTCCTTCTAGACTCCATCCTAGATTGTCTTCTTTTTCTCCTGTACTATTTCACTTGATAATCATATTAGCTTCTATCAATTCAATGATCATCTCTCTGCTGATGATTCTCAAATCTAATTTTTTTAGGCCTAAGTATCAGTTGACATCCAGTCTTACATCTCCAATTTCTTAGTGGACAATTGAAACTGGATGTCCTCTGGACATCTTAAATTCTCTATGTTCCTAACTAACTGCATTATCCTTCCCCACCTCAAATTTTCACCTCTCTAAACCTTCCTGTTACTGTGAAGAACATCATTATCCTCTCAGGCACCAGGTTTGAAACTTAAGTGTTCTCTGTGACTCCTCATTCTTTCAAATCCCTATATCCAATCTGTTGCCAATGCCAGTGCCTATTGTAAAATGGTAACCTCTCTCCTATGTGCCCCCTTCTTTCCTCTGACAATTGTGACCATCTGGTGGCAGGCCTTCATCATCTCATGCTTAGACTACTGCAATAGTCTGCTGTTGTTCTTTCTGTTCTAAGTCTCTCTTCTCTCTAGTTTGTTCTTCACTCAGCAGCCAAAATGATCTCAAAGTACAGTTCTGATCATGTCCAACCCTACCTCCATTCAATAAACTCCATGGTTCCCCATCATCTCTAGTATCACACATAAAATTCTTTATGAGCTGACCTCCATTACTTTGCCAATCTTTTTACACCTTTCTTTCTCCCTTACTGCCTCCAGTTTGCGATCCAGGGTACTGGCCTCCTTCTATTCTTCCAATAAGACATTTCATCTCCTGATGCTGGCATTTTCACTGACTTTTCCCTGGTTTGGAATGCTCGCCTTCCTCATCCTCAGATCTTCCTTTTCCTGACTGCCTTTTAAATCCTGGATAAAGGTTCACCTTCTACAGGAAGTCTTTCCCAATTTCTCCATAATGCTAGTGCTTTCCTGTTTTCCCGTTTATAGTGTATGTATCTTGTTTGTACAGTTATTTGCCTGGTGTATTCTCTATTAGATTATGAGTTTCTTAAGTGCAAGGACTGTATTTTATCTTTCTTTGTATCTTCTGTCTTTGTGCAGGGCCTGAAACATAGTAGATGCTTAATAAATGTTTATTGACTGATGAGTTACTTAGGCATGATTCAAATCAAGATTTCTGACACAAGGAGAAAAGAGATAAAAAGGTGTTCCCCGTTCCCTAGATGATGATTCAGGGAGCCTGGACAGCATCCAGCTGGCTCAGATAAAAGGAGAATGACTATATTAGTAGGTTCCTATTTTTCAGAGGGCAGATAGGGATGCTGGGAAAGGAACCGAAGTATGATCTCTGGAGTCTTCCCATGGAACACTTAACTAGGGAAAAAAGGTACTGGGGTAAGAGGAAAAGGATGAGAGATTATGGTATCACAAAGTCATGCTGTAGGATTTCTGCTATTTTGAAGGAGGAGGAATGATAGAAAAAGAGGAGTACTCAATCTAACAATCAAGAATAGGGGTCCTGGGAGAGTGCACTCATCCCCTGGAGTTTCTGTTGGAATAGGCCTCAAACACTAGAGTTCACACTGTGGGATAGAGCACAACAAACTTCTCTCCCTCCCTTTCAGGTATCTCCCCCCCATCTCCCCTACCATATAGTGAATCGAAGGCTGGAGGCAAGAGCCAGTTCTGAACTCTATTGATTGGATTCTGCTGCCACCTCGTGGTCCCATCCTGCATTACACTCCCTATATTTGCTCATCTATCTCATAACCACATCCTCTTTTCTCTTCTTCTTGCTGTCCCTCATCTTCCCTCTCCAGCCATCTCCTTCCCTGCTGCGACCCACTCTACCTATCCTGCTTTCTCCTTTTTGAAACATGCTTTCTCATTCTCTCCCTGATTCCCTTACCTTGAACTGAATGAAATGTGGCTTCCCTGAGAACAGAAGGGCTCACTCTCTCTACTTTTCTCCCTCCAGCCTTCTCTCTCTCCATCCCTCTCTCTGAGCAATGATAATTGGGCCCCCCCTTTCACTTTTCTTCCCTCTGCTTTACGAAATGCCTGGAAAGTTGCAAACTTTGTTCACTTCATTTGAGGAATGCTTTTGCTATCTCCCTATATAGGTGGGAGAATCCCCTGGGGAGACTTCCCCTGATTGGGGACAATAAGGAACACAACACATTTTTAATGCAAAAAATCCATTCACCATTCCAAGTAGACTTTTGATTTGGAAATAAATCAAGTTGCCTTTATAAAAGCAAAGGCTCAAACCCTCCAGGGCAATAACATAAAGGTCATTGTATTTCTAGATGGACTAGGGCATACTAATACCAATGTCTTTCTCCTACTCTGAAGGGTTCTGTCCAAGAGCCTCTAATGTATTGGAACATATCTTATTTCTAACCATTTCCTCTTTCTTTCTTAACCTGAGGACCTTGGAGGTTGGATGTCCTACACTCTTTTTTAATTTTCCCCTGAAGATCTTCATTTGGACATCCCTCTCACTCAGTCCCTGGGTGGTATAATGGAAAGAGACCTGAATTTGGAGGAGGAGTCCCATTTTTGACACTGCCACTTACCAACCCATAAAACTTGGGGCAAATCACTCGCTGGGCCTTAGTTTGCTAATTTGAAAAAGGGAGATGATAATAATACTCATATTACTTATCTTATTCTGTTATTTTAAGGATCAAATAAAGTAATGAGCAAAAAAAATGTCCTGTAAACCATAAATGTAAGTTATTATTATAATTGCTCATTTTTTTAGTTCTTTGATAATAATCTCCATCTGCCTCGTGTTATTTTTCCAGCCAATGACCTGTGAGGTCACTGACCCTTTGACAAGGCAGGGAGGCAGAGAAAACAGAGAATGGATGAAGGACCAAACAAACAGAACCTCGAAGACCAACACTGGTAAGGTGGAAATGCAGGCAGGTCAGAAGGAAATTGACTGAGATGTTGTCTCCTAAATATTGCCTAATCCTACTCATTTTCCCTTCTAGGTTTTCACCTCTCTGATGGGCCTAATACTCCAGATCGTTTCTATGGACTTCCAGTGCCACTGTCATTGTTATTGTCACCTCTACATCTGGTCTCTAGGGGGTGCTGTGATTCCCTTGGTTCTTTTTGTCTTCATGTGGACAAAACTCATTTTCCTTGAATTGAATGGAGACAAGATTGGGGGTGGAAAGTCCAGAAAGACTAGAAGGAATCAAGGTCCTTTTTCTTATATTCACTGGCACATTCTAGGCTGTTGAGTGTGCTTCTGGGAGATAATTAGACTTTGCTTTGGATTGGGATTGGACTACAGGGAGGCAAAATAAGTCTTAATAGTAAGCATCTCGTGTGCTTAGAGCAAATGATTAAGTTCATGGAGAATGAAAGAATGGAGAGCTTTTTCTTGGAGAGCTTTCAGTTCCTTACGGGGCAGATATGTCCCCTCTAAAGGAATTATCTACTGCTTCAAGGAGATCCTTTTTCTCAGAGAGGAGAGAAATGAGCCCACCTTCAAAATACATGGACAATTGCTGATAGTCTGCAGCATCAGATATTAGTAGTAGGAAGGACTTTAGAAATCATCTCATGTATTACAGCTAAGGAAACAGAGGCCCAGAGAAGGAGAACGAATTACCAAAGGTAGTATAAATAGTTAGATGAGCATCATTCTATATTAATCCAAAATGGTGGACAGCAGACACTTAACTTATATCCAAAGTTGTAACAAGTCTTTCTCAATTTTATAATGCATTGGAGGACCTGCTTTTGTTTTCCATATTTAGATTACTCACTCAGACTAGATCAGAAGGTGAGTTTTTCATCTCAGAATACACACAGACTGAACATGGGGGCAGCTCAAGGAAGCTTGCTAGGGAGGAAGAAGGAAAGTAGTCCAGGATTTTAAAAAATGTACTTCTGGTCTTCCACACAGTAGATACTCTAAGTAGTGAATTCGTTGTCCTAGGAGATGCTATATACGTGACTATGCTCATCATTGCTGGGGGATAAGGAACAAGGTAGAAAGGTCCTTAAATAATTGGGTGCTCTATGATCATAGCTATCATCATTGAAATCATTAATTCTGTTTTCTACCTCACCTTGATCGATATTCTGGCAAAACTTCCACTTCCACTGTATCCATTTGTCCCTAAGATTCCTGATACCTGTCTTTAAAGAAAGTTACCCCATATATTAAGCCCAACTTCCCACTGGACACAGTATAGTAGAATTATCAGGGTCAGTGGTTCCCTCTACTCTCAACTCCCTCTGTCCATAAAAATGTCTATTTGATATTTTGAACTAGATATCCTCCAAACAAACTCAACATCCTGAAAATAGAACTCTTTATCCTCCCCCTAAAACTCATACCCTTTTCCAAATTTCCTGGTTGCTATTGAGGGTGCCACAATCTTTCATATCACCCAGTTTTGAAGCCTTGAAGCCATCCCTGACTTCCCCATCTCACTCAGTCCATATATGTCTTTGCCAAATCTGGTCTTTTTGGTTTCTTCAATATATCTTACGTACTTCCCTTTCTTTCCACTCTCAAAGCTATCACCCTAGTTAAAGCTCTTAGACTTGGTCTATCACAAATGGCCTCCTATTTCATTTCCTTCTTTTCATTTCATTTCCTGCTTTTCATACAAACACTTGAAAGTGCTTTTCCTAATGCACAGAATCAGAGTCAATAAAAATGTATTACACAGGTCTGACCATATTACATCCCTCCTCAATAAGTGGCCCCTTATTACCTCTTAGACCAAATAAAAAACTCCTTTGCTTGGCTTTTAAGGTTTTTCACTCTCTGGACGCTTTCTACCTTTCCAGCATTATTTCCTCCATGCTTTTGATGGTCAAGCCAATGCTGGCTTCCTTTCTGTTCCTCAGATGTGATGCACTACCTTTTATCTTCAAATCTTTGCTCTCTCATCCCTGGAGTGCATTCTTTGCTCACTTCTATCTTTTCGAATCCCTGGTTTCCTTCAGGATTCGAACCAAGTGCCACCTTCTTGGGAGGCTTTTCCCAATTCCTTCTTCCCTAACTGCAGGAGCTTTTTCATCTAAGGTTTTCTTGAATTTTATCTGTATATGTTTTATATACTTATATGTGTACATGTGATTTCCTCCAACAAAATGTAAGCTCCTTGAGGGCAAGGATTGTTTCAATTTTGTCTTTGTTTCCCTAGTGTTTGGCCCATAGTAGGCACTTAATAAATTGTTGAAGTACTGACTGATTTTTTGGGTTCTGGAGAGATTAATTGAGCACAGAGAACAACAGAGCTGGAATTTGAACCCAAATTTTCTATACATTTCTCTTTTCAGAAAAGTGCCCCTTGGGCTCAATAAATCTACTGAACAGACATGGGTTGAGTATATAAGAGTTCCAATGAAAAATGAGGGTATTTAAAGGTGACTTCAAGTTCAATACAAATAAACTCTGTGACATGGAAGCCACCCAACTAATTTAATATTAGCTTGCATTGATAGAAGCATAATGCCCAGAATCAGAGAGGTGATGGTTATTCAGCCCTGGTTAGATGCATAAAGCAGTATTGTGTTCAATTCTGAGCACTATAGTTAAGCAATTCCATGATCCAGTTGGAAATGATTCTGAGGGTATCAACCAGAATGGAGAAGGAACTGAAATCATTCTATATAGCGACTGTTTGAAGCAACTGATGATTTTACTCTGAAGATATCAGACGATTTATGGGTGTGTGGAGATGTGGAGGTGGGCATGATAGTAACATTCAAGTACCTGAAGGACTGTCTTATTATGATGAATTGATTTATTTTGCTTGTAGGAGATAGTACTAGGAATATTATGGATAGAAGGTGCAAAAAGACAGATCTTTCACTTGATATTTGGACATATTTCTACTCATTTTAGTTGTCCCAAAGTAGATTATCCTCATAAATGATCAATTTGCCAACTGTGGAACTTTTCATATGCAAACTGGATGACAACTTGTCAGAGATGGTGCAGCACTAGGGATGAGCTATATAAGTTCATGGAGGTCCTCTCCAATGCTGTTATTCTCTGATATAATCCATAATGAGAGGCCAGCTTTGATAGCATAAGCTTTCACATACCAGAGCAATCCCCAATTCCTGAGGAGACCCCTAGATGGGGGCCTTAGTGAAGAATTTTTTATACATTAGAGTGTTGGAAGCAAAAATGACATGCAATGACCACTTTGATTCCTTTCCAGGGTAAGGAATAGTTAGGGAAAATAATATAGCTCCATTTGGCTTCTTGATTTTGGCTGTTAGATTTGATCTTAACAGTTTCCCATGACAAGGCCAGTTACCATAATTTGCTTTACTAAAACATAGTTTCAAGAATGTTTTACTTCAAGTCCTCTTAGAGGTACTATCACCTTATCCCCATTTTTCAGATTCTTTTTATATGGTAAGCCCCTTGAAGGCAGGAACTATTTCTGAAATGAAATCTGCCCTCCTGTTAACTTGGATCACCTGAATTCTGATATATACCTTAATAAAAGGTGTATATGGGTGGGTAAAGGGAATAGTGAAAACGGGATTCTCCAAGAGAATAATGGTATTATGAAAATAATTTCCTAGGTCAGCTAGAATGTGGCCAGATCTTCACAGATCTCATCTCCTTAACATCCATTACTCTTCTTTAAAGCCAAATGATGTGAAAGTGTCAACCTTAGAAAGTGGGTGGGGTTAAAGACACTAGATATATACTGTACCCCTTTAATGTAACTGGCTTGTGAGGTTTTAATCCTGAGACCCATGGGTAGTGTTTTTTGACTGCTGCCAAGATGGGAAGGGTTAGTGATCATTCTTCTAGCTATGAGTGGATTGATGCTATGAGGTAATGAGTTTTCTGATTAGCTTTAGAGGCAGAAGGATAGTGATATCCATGACATGGATATCCATGATATCCATAGTAAATGAATACACATCAAAAAGTCCAAGCTAACAATTTCTTGATCTCTCTCTTGGTAATTTGGAAGATTGCCATGAGGCAGCAGGTATTCTTCATTCAGTCAAAGTATACCCATGGCTTCATGGCACCCCTGTTCCTTTTGTTTCTTGTTCTTTCCTGATTATAGGTGAATGAATAAGTGCAGGTTTCCGCTTAGAGAATTTTAAAGGGTCAGAAGATGCATGAGAAGGCTCCTTGGCTACAGGAGCCAGTGACATTGAGAAAAGTCCAGTGAGGAGCCAGTCTTGAGAGGTTGGTTTTAGGCATCTTAGCTCATAAAGAACCAAAAAGAAAGAACAAGGAAAGTGATAGTCTCATGACCAATGTCCTTCTGAGAGCTGAACTTTGTGGGTTTCACTTCTTCATTCCTCTCCAGGCTCTGTTTCTGATTCTCAAGATATTCTTCATCAAGCTATAGCAGTCTTTTCACCCTAACTGTAAGACCCCATCCATGTAACCTTCATTTGAAGGAAAGGGCAAAGGCCAGACATGATCCCTCCTTCATTGCTCTCTGGGGTTCTCTCTTGCCCTTGTGGATCTTTTCCCCCCATCATATTCCTATAGATGTACGGTTACCTTACTTCAGATTCTTTTTATATGGTAAGCTCATTAAGGTCAAGAACTACCTTTCTTTTTGCTTCTATTTGTATTCCTAATACTCAGCATAGTGTCTGACATATATGAGCATTTAATTGAGGCTTATTGATTGATGGACTCCACAAAGGAGTGAAGAGATTTTCTTTGGCTGTATGTATTTCCTACATATATGCCTTAGTCATTTTATTCTTTAAGTTTAAGTTTATTCACTCAAGGAATTGAAAGGGAGTACCCCCTGGATTTATAAATGCTTAAAAAAAAATCTGTCCTTGCTGTAACTTTTTTTTCCCCTTCTGAGGCAATTGAGGCTAAGTGACTTGCCTAGGGTCCCACAGCCAGGAAGTGTTAAGTGTCTGAAGCCAGATTTGAGCTCAGGTCTTCCTGACTTCAGGATTGGTGCTCTATCTACTACATTAACTAGCTGCCCCTACTATACTTTCTTAATAAATATCTCTTTGTAAAAGCTCCCTGAGGTCAACTGATTAATCAGTGTGGAGGAGGGCCACACCAGATAAAATCCCTTGAGTGAATTAGAAACCCTAGATCCTCAGGGTTATCCAATGATAGAGCACTAAAGAGAGAATTGGTCCATTGTCCTCTGAAGACTTGGTCCTCCACTGAGGCCTGGAAAGTTGGGAGTACAAGCCAGTGGGACCACTAACTTAAAAAAAAAGTTTGCAAAGTGATTTTTTTTGGGTTACACATGTATAATCATGTTAAATATGTCTCTACATTAGTCATGTTATAAAAGAAGACTCAGAACAAAAGGGGGGAAACACATGAAAGAAAAGAAAGGGAAAAAAGTAAAAATAGTATGCTTGCATTCACTCTTCATAATTCTTTCTTTGGATGAAGTCAATGTTCTCCATTACGAGTTGCTTGGAATTACCTTTGCTGAGAAGAACTAAGTCTATCGTAGTTGATCATTGCACAATGTTGGTGTTACTATGGACCATTGTCTTGGTTCTGCTAATTTCACTTAACATCCTTTCATGTACAGGTTTTTCTGAAATGAATTTGCTCATCATTTTTTACAGAATAGCAGTATTCCATTTCATTCATATACCACAAGATATTTAGTCAATTCTCTAATTGATGGGTATCCTCTCAATTACCAATTCTTTGCCAGCACAAAAAGAGCTGTTGTATTTTTTTAAATTTATGTGTCCTTTTCCCATTTTTTGTGATCTCTTGAGAATATAGACTATAGTAGTGATATTGCTAAATGCTAATTTTTAAAAAATTAAATTGAATTTTATTGTTATGAAGATTGGTCTTTTCTTTTTCTCTTGAAGTCCCAATTGAGAAAGCAAGAAAAGCAAAACCTCTGTGACAAACTTGTAACAAGACCCCATATTGTTAGTACCCCCTCCATCAAAAAAGGGTCTCAATGTGTATTCTGAATCTGTCCATATCATTAACATTTACATGAAAGCCCACATGGACAGAACTTTGTTATCCCAATTTTTTTCCATTTCTCCTGAGTTGTCCCATTTGTGTCTCCTATAATGTCTAGAACATTGTACACATCATCAGTGTGCATAGCATGTTTTTGTTCATTTAGAGGAATATATATATATATTAAAGATTAGCATTTATTGAATTAAAAGCATCATTTAATTCAACTAAGAAGCTAGCATGTATAATTTTATTTTCAAAAATTAATAACTAAACTTTGTTGTACAAAATACAAATTTTATAAGCAGAAGCAAAATATATTAAAAAAAAAAAAGTCGGGACATTAAGGTGTTCCCCGGGAATTCCTGGCACACTCTTGTGTATGTCTATGGTATATACTCATCAAATGTGTTAGGCAGCAAGGAACCTGATCTTCATTGAAAGGTGGAATCATGAGATCTAGATTTGAATCTTGGTGTTTCCATTTACTACTTATGTGACCAGGGGTCACTTATATACTCTGGCTGCAGTTTTTGCAACTATCAAATGATGAAGTTGGACTAATAGTTCATTTTGAAATATGATGAAATAAAAATGTTAAAAAAAATTTTTTAAGCTCACTGACAATATAAAAACAGACAGGATTTAGTCTTTGGGTCTAGCTTGTGGACAATCTATCACATAGTCTCTAAAGTCCCCTTTATTTCTAGGTTTCTGATCCCATTTCAGGAAAGATTCAGTGAATGTTTCAGAGAAAGAAAAGGAAATACAGAAAATGAGTAGCAATAGGGGCAGAATTTTCTAGGATAGTTAATGCAGAAACTTTGAGCAGAGGAATAGGAAAATAATCTACCAAGTTGATAGTTAATCATTCCAAAATATTCAAAACTAAATGAAGAAATTGTGGGGACATAAAAATCCCTGCATCCTCTAGGGTTGAGACCAGGGAAGGAAGTGTATCTTGGAATGAAAGGGTAAACAGTCTTTGGGCCTTCAGATACAGAGACAATGCAGAAACAGTTTCTGGAAGGAACAAAGGTTTCTAAAAGTTCTGAAAGCAATAAACCTTCATTTATCACAGATTAGGAGTTAGTGAATTTTAATGTAGCCCGAATATAATCAATTAAGAATCCTTTCCCTTACTACTTTATTTTATTTACTTTAATTTCTTAATGTCCTCACTTGTCCTTTTACATAATCCAACCCTTTTGGGGTATGTCAAAACAATAAGCCAGTCACTTTGGAGTATCAAGGGGCAGGGCCTCAGGAGCCAGGTATGATGTGATTTAGCTCAGATATTAGAGAGATCTGGTCAAGGAAAAATGGAGAAATGGAGTCTGGCTGTAAGCTGTAAGGTGTAAGTTGTAAACTGTGGCCCATTTCTCCCCCTGATATTTTGTTTTACTCCTAGGCTTGGGCTTATTTACTTCTTAGACTTAACCTATTACAGCCCCCCCCCCCTTATTTGCTGTCAATCCTTTCCTTTTCTGTCTGTGCTCCCTTCCCAACAACCTCCTCAAGTATTTTAGCTTCCTTTCCCCTATACAGATAGAAGGATCAAAGGGAATATTGAGCTGAAACATCTGTAGCATTTTAGACAGTTGTTTATAGACAACAGGCAGACTTGGTCCTGGCTTCACTTCGTTAACCATTTTAGAATTAGGCCTTACCTGTTTCAGTCATCTGGTTCTAGTGTGTGTGTGTGTGTGTGTGTGTGTGTGTGTGTGTGTGTGTGTGCTTTTATTTTTTTGCTAAAGCATTTGTGGTTAAGTGACTTGCTCAGGGTCACACAGCTAGGAAGTGTTAAGTGTCTGAGGCCAGATTTAAATTCAGGTCCTCTTGACTTCAGGTCTGGTGCTCTATCCACTGTATCACCTAGCTGCCCCTCATTTGGTTCTATTTAAAGAAACCAACAAACAAAAATACTGAAAAGCCCAGATGTGGTATATTATATCTTTCTTTCTTTATATGTTCTACCTTCCTTTCTTCCTTCTTTCCTTCTTTCCTTCCTTCCTTCTTTCCTCCCTCCTCTTCTTTCTTTCTTTCTCTTTGTCTTTTCCTTCCCTCCTTTTTTCTTTCTCTTTCTTCTTTCCCTCCTTCCTTCCTTCCCTTCCTTTCTCCTTCACTCTCTCCTTCCCTTCTTCCTTCCCTCCCTTCCTTCTTTCTTTCTTTTCTCTCTCCCTCCTTCCCTTCCTGTCTTCCTCCCTTCTTTTCTTCCTCCCTTTTTCATTCTTTTCCCCCTTTTTCATGCATTGAATTTTTTCATGACAGACCTGAACAACACAGATTCCTACAATTTCTCTATATGTCCCATAAAAATAGAACTATTAGAACACAGAGGTCTGTTATAGTCTAATCCACAAAGTAGTGAGAGTGAGTTCAAGAGGACAAACTTTAAAAAAATACCCCCAAATCTGAGGGGTTTCTTTGACACTAAGGCTTCAGGAAACTCATTCTCTCCTCCCTGAAGAGAATCCTGACTTTTCTTTCCTAGGAATTTACTCACTTTCTCTTCCTAGAAGCAAGACTTTCTTCACCCCACCCCCCCACCAGTCTTCTAAACTGTCACTTAGAGCAAAAGAAAAATGTGAATGATTGCTATGCGATTCTCTTTTTACCTCTGGGACAACCAGCTCTTGCTTAGGAGTAGTATGTGGTCTTGAAGACTATCCTTTCTATATGTCCCTTTGTCTCTGTCTCTCTTCTCCCCTCCCTCATACAAATAAATTTTCATTTCTATTAAATGTATAGTTCTTGAACCCCTAGCCAGTTGTTCCTGGCTGGTCTGATCTGTTTTTTTAAATGCAAAATATTTCCATAAAAGTCTTGTTGTGAAAGAAAACATAGATCTCCAACCCTAATAAAAAATCCTGAATAAAAATAAAGTTAAAAGAGAGAAACCAAAAATGGAGAGAGACAGAGAGTATTTTTTAAAACTCCTTTTAATTCTGTGTCCTCCTTTTTTTCTTCTTAATTTTGCTTCCTTCTTAATTTCTCCTTTTGTATTTAAAAAAGGAGCTTTGTAACATCTGACTTTAAAAAAGGGTTACATGTATAGGGAAGGCGTTTCCCCTCAACAACTAATTTGATATAATCACAGAAGGCCTAAAATGAAATCACAAGTTATTAATGGGATGTTAAACTCCCTTTAAGAATCCATTTATATCTTGGAACCTTTATGAGGTACAAATGTTTTTTGGATTGAGTCAAGGAAATAACAGCATAATTGAGAGAGCAAACAAACTAGCCAAGCTTCTGTGGGCTTTAAATAGCTAAGTCCTGAATGAATTTCGTTATTTAGAGTTCTAGTTTGAGAGTAATAGAGATAGTAAGCCAGGAGCTACTGGCACATATTACTGAAAGGGGAAGGAATTTAACCCATTGCTCAGGGAGAACTAAGAAATCAGCTGGGAACAAATGAGACAACACACAGATAGAAAAAGACTTCAGAATGCACAAGATGAAAGAGAGAGACAGAAAGACAGAGACAGAGACAGAGACATAGAGACAGAAAGAGACAGAGACAGAGAGACAGAGAGAGACAGAGACAAAAAAAGACAGACAGACAGAGGAAGACAGAGACAGACAGACAGATCCAGAAAGAGACAGACAAAGAGTAGAAAGAGACAGAGAGAGACAGACAGAGAGACAGGAAGAGAGACAGAAAGAGACAGAGACAGAGAGACAGAAACAGAGAGAAACAGAGAGACAGAGACAGACAGAGACAATGTGTATATCAAGGGAGGATGTTTTCCTCTAGTCAGTGATAGGAGCAAATCCTAGACACTCTGCCCATCTGGAGCCAAGGAAACCTGCATAGAGATTAAAAAGAGAGTTAGAACCTCCAGGTCTTTAAGTTGTCAATAATCTTTGTCATACAAATAAGCTATGTGTGCCTCACTAACATTGTATCCTAAGTTTAAATTTTTTCTCCTCATGGATGACATATAGATTTGTAGGGGAGTATACTCACGTTTATAAGACAAAAGATTTATAATATCTATTCATACTGTATCATCTTAATAAATGTCTTTGCTAAAAGCCTGTACCTACTGTCATGGCTGTTAATGGGTGGTGATAGAAAGAAGGGTTAATGAGCGATAGTGTCAGAAGTTATACTCCCACAGGGTTATCTCTAGATTTGTGGAATTAGTGAACTCTGTAGGGATGACATGAAAGATTTTGAATCCAAGTGAGGAGCATGGCTGACAGGGAATGCTACATACACATAATAAGAAAATCTTAAAAATACCACTTACATAACAATTCTTTAAGGGACAGCAGTTCTATCAGCAGCCAGAGTGGAGGAAAACTACCAGCCAACCAACTTTTTTTCCTGGCTTCCCCTTTGTCCTCATCTCACTTTTAAAAGAAGCAGGAAGTCAATGAAGGTAACTAAAAGGAATCTTTGGATCTTCTCTGGGGAGCCTCAGGCATTATAAATATCTCACCAATAGACATATCCATTCCTGTTTGTCTGGAATGCTAGCAGAGGGCCAGCTGTTTCTCTGTTGTAACCAAATACTAGTGTTCTTTTGCTCCATTCATTCCCGAACCTAAACTCAATTTATACTGAGAAAGTTCAACAGAGAACTCCAGGTATATTCCCTCACTGTATATTGTCCTCAATGTCGAAATCTCCCCTTTTTCTTTGGTTGTGGGATTGGGGAAGATGGGGAGGATTGAATAATTTTTCCCAAAACAATAAGAATAGAGAAAACAGCTCTAGCTTCCAGACCTCTGATCTGGTCTCTGAAAGGAATGCTATAAAGATAATAGGAAAGTTCTTTTAAGGTCCTCCAGTGCTATATCTAGTCTCTTGCTGTGTTTAGTAAAATTCTGGATTTGAGATGAATCCTGAACAATTTTGGTCATCCTGAATGAGAGTATTTCTATTTAATCATCTTATGTGCAAGCATGAGTGTTGATACCCTACCATCCCATTTGCTTACATAGCAGCAACCATAGGAACCAACAAAAATTGCCACAGCATTCCCAAATCACAGGACAATGGGTCATGAATTAACTTTCTGTGTTCAGGTTCAGCTTTACTGGGAGCCAGGATGTTTATTACAAATACTCAATTTTGGAATGGGAAGTTGTGGCTTAGGGGCTTAGAGGTGGGAGGTGAGAGAGGGATGGAAATAAATACCAATATGAAGTGTTTTGCTTGCTTGGAGGATTGTTCCTGGGTTGAAAAGGAATGTATTGCTGCTGTATGCAAATAATGCTTTTGCTTTTGTTGTATCTTATCTAATTTAATTAAACTGTTTATGGTAAGGATGCTAGTGTAAGAATATTTGATTAAGTGCTGTGAAAGTAAACCTATGATATTTGATATGTGAATATCTAACTTAATTGAACAGATGATATCATTGAATAACAACCAGCTGCCCTTAGCACATTAACTAAGAGAAGTTAGTTTAGTCAATACCCATAGCAACCATTGGTGGTGACATACAAATATAGGTTGCTATTATTATTAGTTTTAAATTCTTACTTGGCTTAAATTTCTTCTACTCCATCCCACGACTCTCTTCATAGGAATTAACAACCCACTCTTGATACAGATTTCTTTTATATAAATTAAAAAAGAAAATGGTCATCAATTGGCTGATTATTATTGTGCCCATTTCCCCTCCAGCTTCTTTCTTCTATTCCCAATTAGTGATACCAGGTGTTTGTTGTCCTTTACCAAAAAGGAAGGTGGAGAGAACTGTTTGCATACAAGTAGTACATAATGGCACACAAAGTCTAATTTTTGGGAATTGGGAGTAGGATGTTTACTATGTGCCAGGTGTTGTGCTAAGTACTTTACAAATATTACCTCATTTGAGAGGAAGGTTCTATTATTATTTCCATTTTACAGATCAGGAAACAGACAGATAGAGGCAAAATGACTTACTCGGGGACATCCAGCTAATAAGTGTCTATGGCCAGATTTGAACTTTAATCTTCCTGACTCTAGCCCCAAAAGTCTAGTAAACATTCTATGTAGAGGTTTCCAATCTAAATACAATGATATTCAATAGGTCATTGTCAGGCTTAAACAAAAATTAACTTCACAAATGAATTTCATAGAGGATCACACAGAGATTTGGTGTAGTGTGACTAGGCTTGTTCCAGCTATGGTGAACTGTGTGAATTTAAAAGTAACTGGGGGTAAGACTGGACCAAGGGATAAGGGGTCAATAGGTTGAGTGAAGAGATGAAAATATGATACGGGCAAAGAAAAATCCCTGGAACAAGGGAGGGCAAAAGAAAGAAAATCTAATTTCTTCCTTTCTAAAGCCCTAGGACAACTGGGTCTCTCTTATACATGATTTTGAGGTAACAAGGCTAATTTTTCTGGACACTCCAGCATTTCTTCAGCCCTTTCACCCTCTTGACTTCCTCCTGTATGAATAATGACTAAAAAAAAATTGATCATCTCCCATGTGCTCTCTATTTCTCCAAAGAACTCATACTTCTTCCTCAGTGGGAGAGGGGGAATTGAGGAATTGCAAGGTCTTGCCTTTTTAACTCATTCCATCTATGGGGTCATAGATTGAAATACTGAAATGATGTGACTGACCGTCAGATCCAATTCTTTCATTTCATAAAAAAAGATATTGTAGGTGAAGTCACTTTCCCAGGACTTCATAGTCAGCGAGTATCTGAAGTAAAATCTGAACTCTGGCAAATTAAATGTTCTATCCACTATACTATCCTACCTATTAAAAATTTTAAATGATTAGCTTGTGATGTCTGGGGAATCCTAATTTTAAAAACTCATGTGCACTCTTAAAGCTTTCTAAACCATTTCCTGTTTTTTTTTTTCCCCCCCATGGATATTTTGATTACTTTCAAAAATAAGTGTAGATGTTTTGTGGTCCTATTTCTTTCAGAGCATTCTTCTGCATAGTTTTGTATAGTTTCTAAGAGTAGTATTTGGGAATCAGAATAAGCTTTCTTCTTCCCCCCCCCCTCTCCTTTCACCTCTCTTTCTCTTTCTCCTCCTTTTCCTTCTTTTCTTCTTCATTCCCCACCTTCTGCTTCTCCTTCTATTCTAGGTCCTCATCACATCCTCTTCCTCCTTTTTATTTTCTAGTCTGAAAGATCCTTGATATTCAAAAGCAATGACTCAAGGCAAATCACTTCCCTTATCCATGCCTCAGTATCTGCATATGTAAACTAGGTATAATAATACCTGTAGTAGCTCCCTCCCAAAGTTGAGGTGAGACTCAAAGATAACACTGTGTAAATGTAAGTCATTATTAATCTTCTTTCTATAGTTGCTTTTCTACAATAAGCCAGCCCATCAACCCTCTTCAAGCTGTCTTGGCTAGCACATTTACTATAAAAGGTTCTTGTATATTTAGGGACTTCTTTCCCCCTCTTCTCCTGAATGTGCTCATCTCCTTTCCAGCACTGAGTCTGCCACTTTGCCAGTTGGGCTGCAAATATTTCCTGCATTATCTGTCTCCTCCTCCCCAAGACACTGCACTCATTGACAGCAGTGGGAGGTACGTTAGCACTTCTCTTGTGGACTGCAAGGCAGTCAGGAAGGGTTTTCAGGAGAGGAATGAGCTATGCTTGTGTTGAACATTATTCCCAGAATTTTAAACACTCGTTAAAGGCTTTACTGCGTCTCACTTCAATACACAGCACGCTCTAGTTACTTCTCCGAACCATGGGGGCATTAGCCTGCACAGCACTTATCAATATTTTAGCATGTGAAAGTCAAATGATGTTGAAACATTGAACTATATTTCCATCTGTGCAGGCTGAAATGGTACAAGCTCAGCCTTGGTAATGGAATACCTCCTCCCTGGCTGCCTCCTCGCCAGTGATACAGACAAGCTTTTCTCTAGTCTAGCCTCAGTTTCCTCCAATTTGTCTTCTGCATTCATATGTGGTGCATATATTCCAGGGAACTTGAATCTGCCTTGCCATCAAGTCACTCTGCCTTTATTCATAAGTAGAGTTCCTGACAACCTGTGTATTATAATTTCACAAACACTGGGAAGGTTTCCCTTCTCCTCTTGACCTACTCCACTGCCAATCAGAAAGTAGAGAGGTGTATGATCTAGGCTGACTAATGTCTTAATCCAGGCACTTTGTCATTCTGATGACAAGAGTCTTCATTATTAATATTATTGCAAACTTGGATTCAAATCTGATCTGTAGATGGCAGTGGAAGGGCCTCAGGATAAAGTCAGTTATACCACCATCATCTTTCCTGGTAAGCTAATAATCTAAATGTGACCTCATAGTTTTAGAGAGGTTGTATGACTTGCCCACAGACACATGGATAATAAGTGGTAGAGTCAAGATTTTTATTATTATTGTTTGTTTGTTTCAGGCTTATTGATAACATAGATTATATTAGGTTTTTTAGACTAGGATGATCATGTTAATATGATAAAAATAATAATAGCTAGCATTTTTATAATTCTATTCTAGTAATTCTAGTTGAACTTGAGTCCAAGTGGTGTTCTTTGAAACTTTCCTTCTATTATTTTGGAGACATTTTCTTCTTCTATATTTATTTCTTGAGCATCTCTGTTGTCATAATAGCTTTTTTTTTGGTGAGATTTTTTTTAAGTGTTCTCATTTATTTTTTTTTAATTTAATAATAACTTTATATTGACAGAATCCATGCCAGGGTAAATTTTTTTACAACATTATCCCTTGCACTCGCTTCTGTTCTGATTTTTCCCCTCCCTCCCTCCACCCCCTCCCCTAGATGGCAAGCAGTCCTATATATGTTAGATATGTTGCAGTATAGGATGGAATTTTAATTTAAAAAAAATCCACTACTTGGAGAACTGGGGGAGTAAGAAAGCCAATGTAATAGCAGCCTCTTTTGTGGCTGTATCAGCAAGCCATTTCCTATGGCTTGGTCTGTGTATATCAAATAAGTTATTTATAGGAAAACACGCTTGTGCCACAGACACACAAGATAAACAGATGTTGTTTCTAATTAGCTTAAAGAAAATTGATTTTTTGAATGAAACAAAAACCTCTAAGTTACATTTCTTTAAAAAAATATTTGCACTAAAATTCTCTAAATAGTAGCTGGGTCTCATAAACAGTTGCATCAGTTGCTAAATGTTCTTACATTTTGAAAGATTTAAAGACCTTATACAAACATATTTCTAATAGGATATATCTCTAGTAAAAGGCAGATGACTAGGTCAAATATTCATCTACCCAATGATGGAAAACAATCATTTACCTAGTGACCACACATTTTCAGATAAAAAACAGGAAGATTTTATACTTGCATTTTGCTTATAGCTTTTGAATATAGAGATTTGCTATAGAAGGGGGAAAAAAGCAGGGACAAGACAAAGCACCTTAGCTGTTTGATTTCAGATATGAAAATCATGAATGAATTCTACTACCTCGCCAGATTCAGGAATAGATGGGAATTGTTCCTATAGAAAGGGAACATGATTTTGGCTATCAAGTTAGCAGGGGCTGACCTCAAGAAGAGCGCTCTCAAACTTCTTTTTGACCAGATGAACAAACCTCCACTTTCTGAGGTTCTGTGGCATTTCTCTGGGATGCTGGATTTTCTGATTTATTGCTCCTCATCCATACCTGGATTCAAACTCGAGAAATAGCATTAGTTATGCCTTCCCCGCTCCTACCTCTCCTCCCACCAATTTTCTCTCAAGTAACTAAATCACTTATGGAAGCTTTAAATCCAAAAAGAAAAAAAGCTTACAAATCACTGTGCCTAAAACTATCTCAGGGCTGATACTGGAGGTGAGATAAGATGGGGGTAGATACTCTCATACTATGCTTCTCTTTCACATGCAGATGGATTTATACAGAGGCAGAGCTGCAGGACTCAACTACAATTAAGTGCAGGAAAATTACAGGTTTTGAAAATCCTGCTTTACGTATTTTAAGAAAGCTGTGGATCATATTGTTTAAACAACAAGACTAAGATACACTAAATAAATGCTAAAATAATTTCCTGAATAAGTTTTGAAATAACCACTTTCAGAGAATTTACAGTTAATCAGATATCTAACAAACTTCTCTTAGAAGTTCCTTGCATTACTGAGCAGTAGAACCTTAATACAGCATCTTATCTCAGCAATCTTTAGCATTACAGAAATGATTTTGCTTTTAAAACAACCACCACAGAGTTGAAAATTTTTTTTAAAAAGGTTATTAATTCCTTGTAAACATAGGCTAAAGAAGGGGTTTTAACAGTGTGCCAAGGGCTCTTTTTCCCAGCTGGGTAGCTTGA
Organism: Antechinus flavipes; assembly: GCF_016432865.1. Lineage (NCBI taxonomy): Eukaryota > Metazoa > Chordata > Mammalia > Dasyuromorphia > Dasyuridae > Antechinus > Antechinus flavipes. Next base: position 90,161,405 of record NC_067399.1, read on the forward strand.
TGAAAGGCTAGTACTAATTTCCACAAAATGGATGGAGGAATGAACACTTGTCCTGTTGGGGAAATGTCTAAAGTTGAAGAAATTTCATTTAATCAGCAGAGGGGCCCAGAGAAGGGCTGAACATGAGTAGATTCTTTTCACCTCCCCTAATAATCAGTGAAATGGGGATCAGGCTAAGGAGCAGTTACACTCCGTGAGAGAAGAGTGGACTATACAGTTTTCAATCCTAAATTTCAAATTACAACCAAAAATCCTTAAGAAATTTTTTTAAATGATAGCTAAATTGTCACCTGTTTTTTTCTTTCTTGTAGGGGAATTTCATATTCCATATCAAGGTCATTTCTTAAGGCCTGAATGAAAGTAGCAAGAATGGATTTGTGAGTTTTTTGTTTCCACTTCCCCAACCATTGTGAGGGGTGGGGGTAAGGAAGAAGAGCTAACTGTAATCCAGATAAAGTGTTTCACTGTCTATACACAGTAGTTATATCAGTTTTAGGTTTAGTCCCCAAATTTTAAGATGGCTGAAAACTGCCTTTCTAAATTATAATAATTGTAGCTGATAGAGAAGACAAAAAAACCTAGAGAGACACTGATGGCCAGAGTTCCCCTTTTCAGTGTTTGGGGTCCACACCAGAAATGGCAAAACAACTTGATTCAGGACATCCCCCGAATAAGCCTAATCATTAGCCGCCAGTTTAATAAGTGATCAATGAGCTTTAGAGAAAAAAAAAACACTGGGTATTCCCCCCAAAATGGGACTTAAAATTAGGGGGGGCTTCACATTTAGGTGAAGGAGAAGGCTAGTGGGTTTTAAAGCACCAGATGTTTGCTGAGCAAAAAACTTCTGGTAACTTCCCACCTTAGGTTGAAGTGTAGGAATTGAAAAGCAGGAAAAAATTTGGGGTATTATATATTGCTTACCTTTTGTCAAGAAGAAGGCTATGGATTTCAAGCACCAAAATGATGTGGCTGATGTAGACACCAGATGATGGTCGGCATCCAAAAGTTGGGATTCAGTCATGTGAAGAATTCACAATGGCTATTCTCTTTGGCAGAAGGTAGATTTATTTAATGAAATATGTTACAGACAAAAATGGAGGGATACTATAGACACTAGAAAAGATAAATATGAAATAGAGTTGGGAGAGCATATGAAAGACAAGTTTCTCAGAGGAACTCACACTGACTCAGTGGAAAGGCAGCACCCCATGAAGTTGGGGCATATCCTTAGCTGGCAGGCTAAATCCCTAAATGAGTTAGTTAGCTTTAAGGAGAAGTGGGGTTGAGAAGCATAGTAGAGTTAGGAGACCACATGGCATGGGAAAGGAGTAAGGAGAAAGACACTATGAGGCAGAGTGACAATGGCTGACTCTCCCAAAGGAGGGCAGTTACCATGGAATGAGATAATTTAACCTCAGGGACATGACTGGGGTTTCTGATAGGACATAGCAAGGGGAGGTTGACCAAGACTCCTACAGAAGGTGGAACTCAGGGATTTGATATAACTTGGATTTCTGATTGGATGACCTCCCCAGAGGGTAGGACCAAGGACCTAAACTGCTCTTTATCAGTGCTTTCTCTCTGCCTTAAGGATCAATTCTTCAATTTTTCTTTGCTAATCACACCCAATATTCAGGACCTCATCAGTAAGTACCTGTTTCTGGATCCTGAAGGTCAGTCCATTCTATGCTAGATCTATCTGAGACTGCTTCTTTCCTTGGTATACCACCTCTCCCTGTATTGGAATGCTGTGTGTGACTGTTTCTGCCTAGATTCCAATGCCAGTGTCCACAGACTTCTCCCTTTGCTCATCTGGGCTGGTGCATTTTCTAATCTATATGGAAACATTATGGGGTGGAGCTCCACTATATTTAAAAAAAAATATTATTAAAGCATTTTATTTTCAAAATATATGCATGGATAATTTTTCAACATTGGCCCTTGCAAAACCTTGTGTTTCAATTTCCCGCCCACTTCCTCTCCTAGATGGCAAGTAATCTACTATATGTTAAACATGGCAAAAATATGTGTTAAATCCAATATATGCATACATATTCAAACAATTCTCTTGCTGCACAAGAAAAATTAGATCAAAAAAGAAAAAAATGAGAAAGAAAATAAAATGCAAGCAAACCACAACAAAAAGAGTGAAAATGCTATATTGTGATCCACCCTCAGTTCCCATAGTCTTCTCTCTGGGTGTAGATGACTCTCTTCATCACAAGATCATTGGAACTGGTCTCAATCATCTCATTGTTAAAAAGAGCCATATCCATCAGAATTGATCGTCATATAATCTTGTTATTGCCATGTAATGATCTCCTGGCTCTGCTTATTTCACTTAGCATTAGTTTATGTAAGTCCAGGCCTCTCTGAAATCATTCTGCAGATTGTTTCTTATAGAACAATAATATTCCATAACATTCACATACCATAACTTATTCAGCCACTTTCTAACTGAAGGACATACATTCATTTTCCAGTTTCTTGCCACTATAAAAAGGGCTGCCACAAACATTTTTGCACATGGTTCCACTGTATTTTTTGTTGCCTCACCATGTGGGTTCCACCCCAAGAATTTCTGACACTCCAATACTGCTCCAGCTGTTGTCCCCTCTGGGGATGAGGGAGGGGAAAAGTTAACCTTAGTTGGGTGTTGATGACAATGTACAGGTGAATTGAGGACCAATATGTACTATCATGTTTCTCTTTACTGACCTGTGCCTATAGGAAAGAGAAAATGATAAAGAGTAGCTAACTTTGCAATGGTTCCTACACACATTACTAAGATACAACCAAAGACTTACCATACTGTTAACTCATCAGATTGGTCAGAGACCTTTTTTGATCAACCACTTACAGTTGCATTTTAAAAAAAGTTTTTATTGCTCTAGTTTTTGTCACCCTTACTTCCAAATATATCCCTTTCCTTCCTCTCTGCATCCCTCTTTTAATAATGACTAAAATAGGAAAAAAGAAACACTTCACCAATCTGACACATCAATTGAGTCTGTTAGAATGTCCAATTTTACACACCCATAGTTCCACTCATATACCTCTACAAAGAAGGGATTCAGCTACATTTCCTCTTCTCTTCCTGGGGCCCAAGCTTAGACAGATAATTATACAGTATTCCTTTTCTTTTCCTTCCTTCTCTTCACTTCTGACTTCCCTTTCTTTGTCCTTCCCTCCCTCCCTCCATCTCTCTTTCTTCCTTTCCTTAGTGGATAATTAATAATAACAATTAAAGAAATAATCTGAGGTATATAATTTATTAGCAAAACAGAAATAATAAGTGGATCAATGAACTCTTCACTCAGTCCAAAGATCCTAAATACAGAATGCGATAGATTTTTATGTTAAAAACAATCAAATTAAACTAACTAATTAAAAGAAAACAATCAGGATCCACAATTAAATAATCTGATTTCTAATTGGAGGAAAAATCAGGGACTTCCCAAGTTGGCAAGGGGAGAGCAAATAGGTATAATTCCCTGAAATCAGAAAAAGAGTGTGTCACTTTCCCCAAGTATTTGTATTCAATCAAAGGAACATGGAAACCTTAAGTGATAGATCAGTACCGAATCAGTTTTCAGTAACACATTTGAGTTGCTTGAAAAGAATAATTGTGAGAAAACTTGTTGCACCAGTCTTCACAGCTGATGGAATTTCTAGTCAGCATAATATAGGTCCTTAGTTAAGAGTGTCTCAGCTATAAGTAAGCATTCCAGACACCCAGAGCAATAAAGTTTTCTAACAATTTCCATAACTGAATAAAGTTTTCTCACCAGACAAATTAGACCAAACTCATAATTGAATAGAAAGAAAATAGAACTGAGTTACAAGATGAAGTCAGTGTGATTCATTCATTTTCCTTCCTTCCTTCTTATTCATTTATTTGTTTGTTCCTTCTTTCCTCTCTCTCCCATTCTTTCATTCCTTTTTTCTCATTCATTCCTTTATTCTTTTGTTCCTTTCTTTGTTCCTCACTTTGTTCCTTTGTTACTTCTTTCCTTCCTTCCCTTCAATTTGTCATTGTCATGGTATATATTGTTTTACTAGTTCTGCTTAAATAAATGTTATTTATTTATCATTTTCTTTAATAAATAAAAATTTGTTTTCTCTCCTTTCCCTCATTCATTAAAAACAAAACCCTCATACCAAATATTCAGTCAAGCAAAACAAACAAAGCAAAAACCTTATATCAATGGTGTCTAAAATATATCTCAATCTGTACCCTGAGTCTATCATCTTTCTTTCAGAAGGTGGATAGTATGTTTCATTGTAGGTCCTTTGGGATAGTGTTAATGATTACATTGATAAGAGTGTTAAGTTCTTTAAAGTTGCTTATATTTACAATGTAGTTATTATACAAATTTCGTGTATCTTTTCAGTCCAATTTTATTGTTATGTTCATTTAAAGTACATCATAGTTTCTTAAGCCGTTTCCCAATTGATGAATATCTACTTTGTTTCCAGTTCTGTGCTATTATATAAAAGGGCTGCTACCTCTAGCTGATAAATTTGTATTGCTAAAACATCTACATTCAGAGTACTTCAGAGCACTTGTATCCCATTAAGTTTATATCATATAAAGTCTTTGGGATCTAAGTCCTACTGATGTGATTTACTTTCTTCCTTTGTCAGGGAAAAAAAAAATTATTATCAGAGAATTTCTAGACTATATAGGAAAGAACTCTTTATCAATCTTATTATCCATCCTACAACTTCTGGGTACCTTCAAATGACCTTTTGAGATATTGATTAGCATGTCTTTAGACAGGTCTAGGACATGATCTGCCAGGTGCTTTTATTCTGGCTTATGACCTTTCCCTTTGAGTTGCCATCTGAGTTCCTGCCTTTGCTTTTCTGGCCTTCCTGAGGTGGGGGAAAAACAAGTCTGTGTTTCCCCTATAAAAGATATGTTTATGATGAAGATCTTTGCTAAGTTCTTTCAAAACCAAGTCCACTATGAGGTTTCTCTTTCTTTTTCTCCTTTATTGTGCCTTCCTTTTAATGATGCCTTTTTCCTTATTCTAATTAACCCTGGTTAGTCTAACCTTCCAGTTGATGGTTTACTCCCACCTCATTAAGTATTTTCTTTCTCCTGGTTAATTATAAGTTCCCTTGGGGAACTTGCCTTTTTTTCTTGCTAACCTATATGCTTTTCCAACTCTGTTTCACATTTGACACTTTTAGTGCCTATTTTACCCCCTCATTTTGTCTGTAACCTATTCCCCCAAATAAACATGCCTTTTGCCAAACAATGGCCATTTGTAAATCTGTCACAGATTTAATTCGAACTAGGTATTACTATCTCAATTCCCTCACTACTTCAAGTTTTTGTATCACACTGTAATGTTTTCAGTAATTCTTCACACTATTATAAATGTTATAAAGTAGATGCATATCAAATGGGAAATGACTTAAGAAATGATAATGTATACCTGTAACAGAATGTTATTTCTAAGAAATGATGAAGAGAATGATTTCAGAAAAATATGGGAACTCATATGAACTGACATTGAGTGAAATGAGAAAATAAATGTCAATTTTGTATACTGGAAAAAATCGTGGATATGATTTCTAATTGTCTGCAATATTTGAAGGGTCATGGAAAACAGAGTGGTACCTCAAGACTAGAGAATGAAAGTTGTATTGTGTGTTTTGTTTTTAAAACAAATATACCATAGTCTGTCAACTATGGTCTAGCTAGTTTGATTTTAATTCCAGGCAAAATTTGAAAATGGATTATTAGAATGATAAGAGCATATCTAGAAAATGAAATGGTTATCAAAAAGAAAGCATGGTTTTTATCAAGAAATCATGATGGATTAAATTGATGTCCTTTCTTTTTGACAGAGTGGCTATACTAGAGTACAACTGATAGATTTGGACCACATCAAGTGACCCATTTCAAAGAATAACTCTTAATGGTTTGATGTCAACTTGATAGAAGGTCTCCAAGGTAGTGCCTCAGGGATCTGTGCTTGGACCTCTGTGGTTTAATATTTTTTAACCAATGACTTGGATAAAGCATAGAAGGCATCTTATCAAATGTCCTGGGAAGGATAACTAACAAGCTGGATGACGGAGTCAGAAATGAAAAAGCCCTTGATCATTGGGTTAAATCTTGTAAGGTGAAATTCAATTTGTTGTTTTCATTCATTCTCCAAATGATACAACTTTGTTATAGTTAAAACACAATGTGTCCAACTATGACTTCTCAAACCAATATAAGCTCAGAATGCTCTGTCATAGAACATGTGAATATTTGGGGTAAATTGTCTAAATTTGTGCACAGCAAATTTCTTTTGCTCTACTTCACTTTTGCTTTTCTTGTAGAACACAGCACCTTCTCTGATGAATACATGCCATACTAAGCACTCCTATACTAGTGTTTCCCATGACACACAATCAATCCAAAAGTTCTTCAGAGAGACCTTGTGAGTGTCCTTATATCACTTTTTCTGATTACCATGTGATGACCAAAGTGATCACACTTACCCTGTGTGAGTTGTTCCTAAAATAAGCTTTTT